>NW_027480192.1:0-32640 GCF_051014685.1 Ptiloglossa arizonensis | reverse complement strand
ACCAATCCGCATAATTTCTGTTGCATTTGAAAGTAGAAACTCGCCCGATTACAACGGTATGCGTACTTCTCCTCTAGGCCGTTCTAGTCATTCGTTTCGAGCATCAGAACTGCGAAAATTTTGAGTTTCTCAAGCGTTTCTTACCTCCAAACTGCCATATCTCGCGAACGGATGGACCAATCCGCAAAATTTCTGTTGCATTTGAAAGTAGAAACTCGCCCGATTACAACGGTATGTGCACTTTTCCCCTAGGCGGTTCTAGTTATTCGTTTCGAGCATCAGAACTGCGAAAATTTTTAGTTTCTCAAGCTTTTCTTACCTCCAAACTGCCATATCTCGCGAACGGATTGACCAATCTGCAAAATTTCTGTTGCATCTGAAAGTAGAAACTCGCCCGATTACAACGGTAGGTGTAGTTTTCCCCTAGGCCGTTCTAGATATTCGTTTCGAGCATCAGAACAGCGAAAATTTTGAGTTCCTCAAGCGTTTCTTACCTCCAAACTGCCATATCGAGCGAACGGATTGACCAATCCGCATAATTTCTGTTGCATCTGAAAGTAGAAACTCGCCCGATTACAACGGTATGCGTACTTCTCCCCTAGGCCGTTCTAGTCATTCGTTTCGAGCATCAGAACTGCGAAAATTTTGAGTTTCTCAAGTCTTTCTTACCTCCAAACTGCCATATCTCGCGAACAGATTGACCAATCCGCAAAATTTCTGTTGCATCTGTAAGTAGAAACTCGCCCGATTACAACGGTATGTGTAGTTTTCCCCTAGGCCGTTCCAGTTATTCGTTTCGAGAATCAGAACTGCGAAAATTTTGAGTTTCTCAAGCGTTTCTTACCTCCAAACTGCCATATCGAGCGAACGGATTGACCAATCCGCAAAATTTCTGTTGCATATGAAAGTAGAAACTCGCCCGATTACAACGGTATGTGCACTTTTCCCCTAGGCGGTTCTAGTTATTCGTTTCGAGCATCAGAACTGCGAAAATTTTTAGTTTCTCAAGCGTTTCTTACCTCCAAACTGCCATATCTCGCGAATGGATTGACCAATCCGCAAAATTTCTGTTGCTTCTGAAAGTAGAAACTCGCCCGATTACAACGGTATGTGTAGTTTTCCCCTAGCCCGTTCTAGTCATTCGTTTAGAGCATCAGAACTGCGAAAATTTGAGTTTCACAAGCGTTTCTTACCTCCAAACTGCCATATCTCGCGAACGGATTGACCAATCCGCATAATTTCTGTTGCATCTGAAAGTAGAAACTAGCCCGATTACAACGGTATGCGTACTTCTCCCCTAGGCCGTTCTAGTCATTCGTTTAGAGCATCAGAACTGCGAAAATTTTGAGTTTCTCAAGCGTTTCTTACCTCCAAACTGCCATATCTCGCGAACGGATTGACCAATCCGCAAAATTTCTGTTGCTTCTGAAAGTAGAATCTCGCCGGATTACAACGGTATGCGCACTTCTCCCCTAGGCCGTTCTAGTCATTCGTTTCGAGCATCAGAACTGCGAAAATTTTGAGTTTCTCAAGCGTTTCTTATCTCCAAATTGCCATATCTCGCGAACGGATTGATCAATCCGCAAAATTTCTGTTGCTTCTGAAAGTAGAAACTCGCCCGATGACAACGGTATGCGTCCTTCTCCCCTAGGCCGTCCTAGTCATTCGTTTCGAGCATCAGAACTGCGAAAATTTTGAGTTCCTCAAGCGTTTCTTACCTCCAAACTGCCATATCGAGCGAACGGATTGACCAATCCGCATAATTTCTGTTGCATCTGAAAGTAGAAACTCGCCCGATTACAACGGTATGCGTACTTCTCCCCTAGGCCGTTCTAGTCATTCGTTTCGAGCATCAGAACTGCGAAAATTTTGAGTTTCTCAAGTCTTTCTTACCTCCAAACTGCCATATCTCGCGAACGGATTGACCAATCCGCAAAATTTCTGTTGCATCTGTAAGTAGAAACTCGCCCGATTACAACGGTATGTGTAGTTTTCCCCTAGGCCGTTCCAGTTATTCGTTTCGAGAATCAGAACTGCGAAAATTTTGAGTTTCTCAAGCGTTTCTTACCTCCAAACTGCCATATCGAGCGAACGGATTGACCAATCCGCAAAATTTCTGTTGCATATGAAAGTAGAAACTCGCCCGATTACAACGGTATGTGCACTTTTCCCCTAGGCGGTTCTAGTTATTCGTTTCGAGCATCAGAACTGCGAAAATTTTTAGTTTCTCAAGCGTTTCTTACCTCCAAACTGCCATATCTCGCGAATGGATTGACCAATCCGCAAAATTTCTGTTGCTTCTGAAAGTAGAAACTCGCCCGATTACAACGGTATGTGTAGTTTTCCCCTAGCCCGTTCTAGTCATTCGTTTAGAGCATCAGAACTGCGAAAATTTTGAGTTTCACAAGCGTTTCTTACCTCCAAACTGCCATATCTCGCGAACGGATTGACCAATCCGCATAATTTCTGTTGCATCTGAAAGTAGAAACTAGCCCGATTACAACGGTATGCGTACTTCTCCCCTAGGCCGTTCTAGTCATTCGTTTAGAGCATCAGAACTGCGAAAATTTTGAGTTTCTCAAGCGTTTCTTACCTCCAAACTGCCATATCTCGCGAACGGATTGACCAATCCGCAAAATTTCTGTTGCTTCTGAAAGTAGAAACTCGCCGGATTACAACGGTATGCGCACTTCTCCCCTAGGCCGTTCTAGTCATTCGTTTCGAGCATCAGAACTGCGAAAATTTTGAGTTTCTCAAGCGTTTCTTATCTCCAAATTGCCATATCTCGCGAACGGATTGATCAATCCGCAAAATTTCTGTTGCTTCTGAAAGTAGAAACTCGCCCGATGACAACGGTATGCGTCCTTCTCCCCTAGGCCGTCCTAGTCATTCGTTTCGAGCATCAGAACTGCGAAAATTTTGAGTTCCTCAAGCGTTTCTTACCTCCAAACTGCCATATCGAGCGAACGGATTGACCAATCCGCATAATTTCTGTTGCATCTGAAAGTAGAAACTCGCCCGATTACAACGGTATGCGTACTTCTCCCCTAGGCCGTTCTAGTCATTCGTTTCGAGCATCAGAACTGCGAAAATTTTGAGTTTCTCAAGTCTTTCTTACCTCCAAACTGCCATATCTCGCGAACGGATTGACCAACCCGCAAAATTTCTGTTGCATCTGTAAGTAGAAACTCGCCCGATTACAACGGTATGTGTAGTTTTCCCCTAGGCCGTTCCAGTTATTCGTTTCGAGAATCAGAACTGCGAAAATTTTGAGTTTCTCAAGCGTTTCTTACCTCCAAACTGCCATATCGAGCGAACGGATTGACCAATCCGCAAAATTTCTGTTGCATATGAAAGTAGAAACTCGCCCGATTACAATGGTAGGTGTAGTTTTCCCCTAGGCCGTTCTAGTTATTCGTTTCGAGCCTCAGAACTGCGAAAATTTTGAGTTTCTAAAGCGTTTCTTATCTCCAAACTGCCATATCTCGCGAACGGATTGATCAATCCGCAAAATTTCTGTTGCATTTGAAAGTAGAAACTCGCCCGATTACAACGGTATGTGCACTTTTCCCCTAGGCGGTTCTAGTTATTCGTTTCGAGCATCAGAACTGCGAAAATTTTTAGTTTCTCAAGCGTTTCTTACCTCCAAACTGCCATATCTCGCGAATGGATTGACCAATCCGCAAAATTTCTGTTGCTTCTGAAAGTAGAAACTCGCCCGATTACAACGGTATGTGTAGTTTTCCCCTAGCCCGTTCTAGTCATTCGTTTAGAGCATCAGAACTGCGAAAATTTTGAGTTTCTCAAGCGTTTCTTACCTCCAAACTGCGATATCTCGCGAACGGATTGACCAATCCGCATAATTTCTGTTGCATCTGAAAGTAGAAACTAGCCCGATTACAACGGTATGCGTACTTCTCCCCTAGGCCGTTCTAGTCATTCGTTTCGAGCATCAGAACTGCGAAAATTTTTAGTTTCTCAAGCGTTTCTTACCTCCAAACTGCCATATCTCGCGAATGGATTGACCAATCCGCAAAATTTCTGTTGCTTCTGAAAGTAGAAACTCGCCCGATTACAACGGTATGTGTAGTTTTCCCCTAGGCCGTTCTAGTCATTCGTTTAGAGCATCAGAACTGCGAAAATTTTGAGTTTCTCAAGCGTTTCTTACCTCCAAACTGCCATATCTCGCGAACGGATTGACCAATCCGCAAAATTTCTGTTGCTTCTGAAAGTAGAAACTCGCCGGATTACAACGGTATGCGCACTTCTCCCCTAGGCCGTTCTAGTCATTCGTTTCGAGCATCAGAACTGCGAAAATTTTGAGTTTCTCAAGCGTTTCTTATCTCCAAACTGCCATATCTCGCGAACGGATTGATCAATCCGCAAAATTTCTGTTGCTTCTGAAAGTAGAAACTCGCCCGATTACAACGGTATGCGTACTTCTCCCCTAGGCCGTCCTAGTCATTCGTTTCGAGCATCAGAACTGCCAAAATTTTGAGTTTCTCAAGCGTTTCTTACTTCCAAACTGCCACATCTCGCGAACGGATTGACCAATCCGCAAAATTTCTGTTGCATCTGAAAGTAGAAACTCGCCCGATTACAACGGTATGCGCACTTTTCCCCTAGGCAGTTCTAGTTATTCGTTTCGAACATCAGAACTGCGAAAATTTTGAGTTTCTCAAGCGTTTCTTACATCCAAACGGCCATATCTCGCGAACGGATTGACCAATCCGCATAATTTCTGTTGCATTTGAAAGAAGAAACTCGCCCGATTACAACGGTATGCGTACTTCTCCTCTAGGCCGTTCTAGTCATTCGTTTCGAGCATCAGAACTGCGAAAATTTTGAGTTTCTCAAGCGTTTCTTACCTCCAAACTGCCACATCTCGGGAACGGATTGACCAATCCGCAAAATTTCTGTTGCATCTGAAAGTAGAAACTCGCCCGATTACATCGGTATGTGTAGTTTTCCCCTAGGCCGTTCCAGTTATTCGTTTCGAGAATCAGAACTGCGAAAATTTTGAGTTTCTCAAGCGTTTCTTACCTCCAAACTGCCATATCGAGCGAACGGATTGACCAATCCGCAAAATTTCTGTTGCATATGAAAGTAGAAACTCGCCCGATTACAATGGTCGGTGTAGTTTTCCCCTAGACCGTTCTAGTTATTCGTTTCGAGCATCAGAACTGCGAAAATTTTGAGTTTCTAAAGCGTTTCTTATCTCCAAACTGCCATATCTCGCGAACGGATTGATCAATCCGCAAAATTTCTGTTGCATTTGAAAGTAGAAACTCGCCCGATTACAACGGTATGTGCACTTTTCCCCTAGGCGGTTCTAGTTATTCGTTTCGAGCATCAGAACTGCGAAAATTTTTGGTTTCTCAAGCGTTTCTTACCTCCAAACTGCCATATCTCGCGAATGGATTGACCAATCCGCAAAATTTCTGTTGCTTCTGAAAGTAGAAACTCGCCCGATTACAACGGTATGTGTAGTTTTCCCCTAGGCCGTTCTAGTCATTCGTTTAGAGCATCAGAACTGCGAAAATTTTGAGTTTCTCAAGCGTTTCTTATTTCCAAACTGCCATATCTCGCGAACGGATTGATCAATCCGCAAAATTTCTGTTGCATCTGAAAGTAGAAACTCGCCCGTTTACAACGGTATGCGTACTTCTCCCCTAGGCCGTTCTAGTCATTCGTTTCGAGCATCAGAACTGCGAAAATTTTGAGTTTCTCAAGCGTTTCTTACCTCCAAACTGCCATATCTCGCGAACGGATTGACCAATCCGCATAATTTCTGTTGCATCTGAAAGTAGAAACTCGCCCGATTACAACGGTATGCGCACTTTTCCCTAGGCAGTTCTAGTTATTCGTTTCGAGCATCAGAACTGCGAAAAATTTGAGTTTCTCAAGCGTTTCTTACCTCCAAACTGCCATATCTCGCGAACGGATTGAGCAATCCGCAAAATTTCTGTTGCTTCTGAAAGTAGAAACTCGCCCGATTACAACGGTATGCGCACTTTTCCCCGAGGCAATTCTAGTCATTCGTTTCGAGCATCTGAACTGCCAAAATTTTGAGTTTCTCAAGCGTTTCTTACTTCCAAACTGTCATATCTCGCGAACGGATCGACCAATCGGCAAAATTTCTGTTGCATCTGAAAGTAGAAACTCGCCCGATTACATCGGTATGCGTACTTTTCCCCTAGGCCGTTCTAGTTATTCGTTTCGAGCACCAGAACTGCGAAAATTTTGAGTTTCTCAAGAGTTTCTTACCTCCAAACTGCCACATCTCGCGAACGGATTGACCAATCCGCAAAATTTCTGTTGCATCTGAAAGTAGAAACTCGCCCGATTACAACGGTATGTGTAGTTTTCCACTAGGCCGTTCTAGTTATTCGTTTCGAGCATCAGAACTGCGAAAATTTTGAGTTTCTAAAGCGTTTCTTATCTCCAAACTGCCATATCTCGCGAACGGATTGATCAATCCGCAAAATTTCTGTTGCATTTGAAAGTAGAGACTCGCCCGATTACAACGGTATGTGCACTTTTCCCCTAGGCGGCTCTAGTTATTCGTTTCGAGCATCAGAACTGCGAAAATTTTTAGTTTCTCAAGCGTTTCTTACCTCCAAACTGCCATATCTCGCGAATGGATTGACCAATCCGCATAATTTCTGTTGCATCTGAAAGTAGAAACTCGCCCGAGTACAACGGTATGCGCACTTTTCCCCTAGGCAGTTCTAGTTATTCGTTTCGAGCATCAGAACTGCGAAAAATTTGAGTTTCTCAAGCGTTTCTTACCTCCAAACTGCCATATCTCGCGAACGGATTGAGCAATCCGCAAAATGTCTGTTGCTTCTGAAAGTAGAAACTCGCCCGATTACAACGGTATGCGCACTTTTCCCCTAGGCAGTTCTAGATATTCGTTTCGAGCATCAGAACTGCGAAAATTTTGAGTTTCTCAAGCGTTTCTTACATCCAGACGGCCATATCTCGCGAACGGATCGACCAATCCGCATAATTTCTGTTGCATTTGAAAGTAGAAACTCGCCCGATTACAACGGTATGCGTACTTCTCCCCTGGGCCGTTCTAGTCATTCGTTTCGAGCATCAGAACTGCGAAAATTTTGAGTTTCTCAAGCGTTTCTTATCTCCAAACTGCCATATCTCGCGAACGGATTGATCAATCCGCAAAATTTCTGTTGCTTCTGAAAGTAGAAACTCGCCCGATTACAACGGTATGCGTACTTCTCCCCTAGGCCGTCCTAGTCATTCGTTTCGAGCATCAGAACTGCCAAAATTTTGAGTTTCTCAAGCGTTTCTTACTTCCAAACTGCCATATCTCGCGAACGGATCGACCAATCCGCAAAATTTCTGTTGCATCTGAAAGTAGAAACTCGCCCGATTACATCGGTATGCGTACTTTTCCCCTGGGCCGTTCTAGTTATTCGTTTCGAGCACCAGAACTGCGAAAATTTTGAGTTTCTCAAGAGTTTCTTACCTCCAAACTGCCACATCTCGCGAACGGATTGACCAATCCGCAAAATTTCTGTTGCATCTGAAAGTAGAAACTCGCCCGATTACAACGGTATGCGCACTTTTCCCCTAGGCAGTTCTAGTTATTCGTTTCGAACATCAGAACTGCGAAAATTTTGAGTTTCTCAAGCGTTTCTTACATCCAAACGGCCATATCTCGCGAACGGATTGACCAATCCGCATAATTTCTGTTGCATTTGAAAGTAGAAACTCGCCCGATTACAACGGTATGCGTACTTCTCCTCTAGGCCGTTCTAGTCATTCGTTTCGAGCATCAGAAGTGCGAAAATTTTGAGTTTCTCAAGCGTTTCTTACCTCCAAACTGCCACATCTCGCGAACGGATTGACCAATCCGCAAAATTTCTGTTGCATCTGAAAGTAGAAACTCGCCCGATTACATCGGTATGTGTAGTTTTCCCCTAGGCCGTTCCAGTTATTCGTTTCGAGAATCAGAACTGCGAAAATTTTGAGTTTCTCAAGCGTTTCTTACCTCCAAACTGCCATATCGAGCGAACGGATTGACCAATCCGCAAAATTTCTGTTGCATATGAAAGTAGAAACTCGCCCGATTACAATGGTCGGTGTAGTTTTCCCCTAGACCGTTCTAGTTATTCGTTTCGAGCATCAGAACTGCGAAAATTTTGAGTTTCTAAAGCGTTTCTTATCTCCAAACTGCCATATCTCGCGAACGGATTGATCAATCCGCAAAATTTCTGTTGCATTTGAAAGTAGAAACTCGCCCGATTACAACGGTATGTGCACTTTTCCCTAGGCGGTTCTAGTTATTCGTTTCGAGCATCAGAACTGCGAAAATTTTTGGTTTCTCAAGCGTTTCTTACCTCCAAACTGCCATATCTCGCGAATGGATTGACCAATCCGCAAAATTTCTGTTGCTTCTGAAAGTAGAAACTCGCCCGATTACAACGGTATGTGTAGTTTTCCCCTAGGCCGTTCTAGTCATTCGTTAGAGCATCAGAACTGCGAAAATTTTGAGTTTCTCAAGCGTTTCTTATTTCCAAACTGCCATATCTCGCGAACGGATTGATCAATCCGCAAAATTTCTGTTGCATCTGAAAGTAGAAACTCGCCCGTTTACAACGGTATGCGTACTTCTCCCCTAGGCCGTTCTAGTCATTCGTTTCGAGCATCAGAACTGCGAAAATTTTGAGTTTCTCAAGCGTTTCTTACCTCCAAACTGCCATATCTCGCGAACGGATTGACCAATCCGCATAATTTCTGTTGCATCTGAAAGTAGAAACTCGCCCGATTACAACGGTATGCGCACTTTTCCCCTAGGCAGTTCTAGTTATTCGTTTCGAGCATCAGAACTGCGAAAAATTTGAGTTTCTCAAGCGTTTCTTACCTCCAAACTGCCATATCTCGCGAACGGATTGAGCAATCCGCAAAATTTCTGTTGCTTCTGAAAGTAGAAACTCGCCCGATTACAACGGTATGCGCACTTTTCCCCTAGGCAATTCTAGTCATTCGTTTCGAGCATCAGAACTGCCAAAATTTTGAGTTTCTCAAGCGTTTCTTACTTCCAAACTGTCATATCTCGCGAACGGATCGACCAATCCGCAAAATTTCTGTTGCATCTGAAAGTAGAAACTCGCCCGATTACATCGGTATGCGTACTTTTCCCCTAGGCCGTTCTAGTTATTCGTTTCGAGCACCAGAACTGCGAAAATTTTGAGTTTCTCAAGAGTTTCTTACCTCCAAACTGCCACATCTCGCGAACGGATTGACCAATCCGCAAAATTTCTGTTGCATCTGAAAGTAGAAACTCGCCCGATTACAACGGTATGTGTAGTTTTCCCCTAGGCCGTTCTAGTTATTCGTTTCGAGCATCAGAACTGCGAAAATTTTGAGTTTCTAAAGCGTTTCTTATCTCCAAACTGCCATATCTCGCGAACGGATTGATCAATCCGCAAAATTTCTGTTGCATTTGAAAGTAGAGACTCGCCCGATTACAACGGTATGTGCACTTTTCCCCTAGGCGGCTCTAGTTATTCGTTTCGAGCATCAGAACTGCGAAATTTTTAGTTTCTCAAGCGTTTCTTACCTCCAAACTGCCATATCTCGCGAATGGATTGACCAATCCGCATAATTTCTGTTGCATCTGAAAGTAGAAACTCGCCCGAGTACAACGGTATGCGCACTTTTCCCCTAGGCAGTTCTAGTTATTCGTTTCGAGCATCAGAACTGCGAAAATTTGAGTTTCTCAAGCGTTTCTTACCTCCAAACTGCCATATCTCGCGAACGGATTGAGCAATCCGCAAAATGTCTGTTGCTTCTGAAAGTAGAAACTCGCCCGATTACAACGGTATGCGCACTTTTCCCCTAGGCAGTTCTAGATATTCGTTTCGAGCATCAGAACTGCGAAATTTTGAGTTTCTCAAGCGTTTCTTACATCCAGACGGCCATATCTCGCGAACGGATCGACCAATCCGCATAATTTCTGTTGCATTTGAAAGTAGAAACTCGCCCGATTACAACGGTATGCGTACTTCTCCCCTAGGCCGTTCTAGTCATTCGTTTCGAGCATCAGAACTGCGAAATTTTGAGTTTCTCAAGCGTTTCTTACATCCAAACTGCCACATCTCGCGAACGGATTGACCAATCCGCAAAATTTCTGTTGCATCTGAAAGTAGAAACTCGCCCGATTACAACGGTATGTGTAGTTTTCCCCTAGGCCGTTCCAGTTATTCGTTTCGAGAATCAGAACTGCGAAAATTTAAGTTTCTCAAGCGTTTCTTACCTCCAAACTGCCATATCGAGCGAACGGATTGACCAATCCGCAAAATTTCTGTTGCATATGAAAGTAGAAACTCGCCCGATTACAATGGTAGGTGTAGTTTTCCCCTAGGCCGTTCTAGATATTCGTTTCGAGCATCAGAACTGCGAAAATTTTGAGTTTCTAAAGCGTTTCTTATCTCCAAACTGCCATATCTCGCGAACGGATTGATCAATCCGCAAAATTTCTGTTGCATTTGAAAGTAGAAACTCGCCCGATTACAACGGTATGTGCACTTTTCCCCTAGGCGGTTCTAGTTATTCGTTTCGAGCATCAGAACTGCGAAAATTTTTAGTTTCTCAAGTGTTTCTTACCTCCAAACTGCCATATCTCGCGAATGGATTGACCAATCCGCAAAATTTCTGTTGCTTCTGAAAGTAGAAACTCGCCCGATTACAACGGTAGGTGTAGTTTTCCCCTAGGCCGTTCTAGATATTCGTTTCGAGCATCAGAACTGCGAAAATTTTGAGTTCCTCAAGCGTTTCTTACCTCCAAACTGCCATATCGAGCGAACGGATTGACCAATCCGCATAATTTCTGTTGCATCTGAAAGTAGAAACTCGCCCGATTACAACGGTATGCGTACTTCTCCCCTAGGCCGTTCTAGTCATTCGTTTCGAGCATCAGAACTGCGAAAATTTTGAGTTTCTCAAGTCTTTCTTACCTCCAAACTGCCATATCTCGCGAACGGATTGACCAATCCGCAAAATTTCTGTTGCATCTGTAAGTAGAAACTCGCCCGATTACAACGGTATGTGTAGTTTTCCCCTAGGCCGTTCCAGTTATTCGTTTCGAGAATCAGAACTGCGAAAATTTTGAGTTTCTCAAGCGTTTCTTACCTCCAAACTGCCATATCGAGCGAACGGATTGACCAATCCGCAAAATTTCTGTTGCATATGAAAGTAGAAACTCGCCCGATTACAATGGTAGGTGTAGTTTTCCCCTAGGCCGTTCTAGTTATTCGTTTCGAGCATCAGAACTGCGAAAATTTTGAGTTTCTAAAGCGTTTCTTATCTCCAAACTGCCATATCTCGCGAACGGATTGATCAATCCGCAAAATTTCTGTTGCATTTGAAAGTAGAAACTCGCCCGATTACAACGGTATGTGCACTTTTCCCCTAGGCGGTTCTAGTTATTCGTTTCGAGCATCAGAACCGCGAAAATTTTTAGTTTCTCAAGCGTTTCTTACCTCCAAACTGCCATATCTCGCGAATGGATTGACCAATCCGCAAAATTTCTGTTGCTTCTGAAAGTAGAAACTCGCCCGATTACAACGGTATGTGTAGTTTTCCACTAGCCCGTTCTAGTCATTCGTTTAGAGCATCAGAACTGCGAAAATTTTGAGTTTCTAAAGCGTTTCTTACCTCCAAACTGCCATATCTCGCGAACGGATTGACCAATCCGCATAATTTCTGTTGCATCTGAAAGTAGAAACTAGCCCGATTACAACGGTATGCGTACTTCTCCCCTAGGCCGTTCTAGTCATTCGTTTCGAGCATCAGAACTGCGAAAATTTTGAGTTTCTCAAGCGTTTCTTACCTCCAAACTGCCATATCTCGCGAACGGATTGACCAATCCGCAAAATTTCTGTTGCTTCTGAAAGTAGAAACTCGCCGGATTACAACGGTATGCGCACTTCTCCCCTAGGCCGTTCTAGTCATTCGTTTCGAGCATCAGAACTGCGAAAATTTTGAGTTTCTCAAGCGTTTCTTATCTCCAAATTGCCATATCTCGCGAACGGATTGATCAATCCGCAAAATTTCTGTTGCTTCTGAAAGTAGAAACTCGCCCGATTACAACGGTATGCGTACTTCTCCCCTAGGCCGTCCTAGTCATTCGTTTCGAGCATCAGAACTGCCAAAATTTTGAGTTTCTCAAGCGTTTCTTACTACCAAACTGCCATATCTCGCGAACGGATCGACCAATCCGCAAAATTTCTGTTGCATCTGAAAGTAGAAACTCGCCCGTTTACATCGGTATGCGTACTTTTCCCCTAGGCCGTTCTGGTTATTCGTTTCGAGCACCAGAACTGCGAAAATTTTGAGTTTCTCAAGAGTTTCTTACCTCCAAACTGCCACATCTCGCGAACGGATTGACCAATCCGCAAAATTTCTGTTGCATCTGAAAGTAGAAACTCGCCCGATTACAACGGTATGTGTAGTTTTCCCCCAGGCCGTTCTAGTTATTCGTTTCGAGCATCAGAACTGCGAAAATTTTGAGTTTCTAAAGCGTTTCTTATCTCCAAACTGCCATATCTCGCGAACGGATTGATCAATCCGCAAAATTTCTGTTGCATTTGAAAGTAGAAGCTCGCCCGATTACAACGGTATGCGCACTTTTCCCCTGGGCCGTTCTAGTTATTCGTTTCGAGCATCAGAACTGCGAAAATTTAGAGTTTCTCAAGCGTTTCTTATCTCCAAACGGCCATATCTCGCGAACGCATTGACCAATCCGCATGATTTCGGTTGCATCTGAGAGTAGAAGCTCGCCCGATTACAACGGTATGTGCACTTTTCCCCTAGGCGGTTCTAGTTATTCGTTTCGAGCATCAGAACTGCGAAAATTTTTAGTTTCTCAAGCGTTTCTTACCTCCAAACTGCCATATCTCGCGAACGGATTGACCAATCCGCAAAATTTCTGTTGCTTCTGAAAGTAGAAACTCGCCCGATTACAACGGTATGCGTACTTCTCCCCTAGGCCGTTCTAGTCATTCGTTTCGAGCATCAGAACTGCGAAAATTTTGAGTTTCTCAAGCGTTTCTTACATCCAAACTGCCATATCTCGCGAACGGATTGACCAATCCGCAAAATTTCTGTCGCTTCTGAAAGTAGAAACTCGCCCGATTACAACGGTATGCGCAATTCTCCCCTAGGCCGTTCTAGTCATTCGTTTCGAGCATCAGAACTGCGAAAATTTTGAGTTTCTCAAGCGTTTCTTATCTCCAAACTGCCATATCTCGCGAACGGATTGATCAATCCGCAAAATTTCTGTTGCTTCTGAATGTAGAAACTCGCCCGATTACAACGGTATGCTTACTTCTCCCCTAGGCCGTCCTAGTCATTCGTTTCGAGCATCATAACTGCCAAAATTTTGAGTTTCTCAAGCGTTTCTTACGTCCAAACTGCCATATCTCGCGAACGGATCGACCAATCCGCAAAATTTCTGTTGCATCTGAAAGTAGAAACTCGCCCGATTACATCGGTATGCTTACTTTTCCCCTAGGCCGTTCTAGTTATTCGTTTCGAGCACCAGAACTGCGAAAATTTTGAGTTTCTCAAGCGTTTCTTACCTCCAAACTGCCACATCTCGCGAACGGATTGACCAATCCGCAAAATTTCTGTTGCATCTGAAAGAAGAAACTCGCCCGATTACAACGGTATGTGTAGTTTTCCCCCAGGCCGTTCTAGTTATTCGTTTCGAGCATCAGAACTGCGAAAATTTTGAGTTTCTAAAGCGTTTCTTATCTCCAAACTGCCATATCTCGCGAACGGATTGATCAATCCGCAAAATTTCTGTTGCATTTGAAAGTAGAAGCTCGCCCGATTACAACGGTATGCGCACTTTTCCCCTGGGCCGTTCTAGTTATTCGTTTCGAGCATCAGAACTGCGAAAATTTAGAGTTTCTCAAGCGTTTCTTATCTCCAAACGGCCATATCTCGCGAACGCATTGACCAATCCGCATGATTTCGGTTGCATCTGAGAGTAGAAGCTCGCCCGATTACAACGGTATGTGCACTTTTCCCCTAGGCGGTTCTAGTTATACGTTTCGAGCATCAGAACTGCGAAAATTTTTAGTTTCTCAAGCGTTTCTTACCTCCAAACTGCCATATCGAGCGAACGGATTGACCAATCCGCAAAATTTCTGTTGCTTCTGAATGTAGAAACTCGCCCGATTACATCGGTATGCTTACTTTTCCCCTAGGCCGTTCTAGTTATTCGTTTCGAGCACCAGAACTGCGAAAATTTTGAGTTTCTCAAGCGTTTCTTACCTCCAAACTGCCACATCTCGCGAACGGATTGACCAATCCGCAAAATTTCTGTTGCATCTGAAAGAAGAAACTCGCCCGATTACAACGGTATGTGTAGTTTTCCCCTAGGCCGCTCCAGTTATTCGTTTCGGGTATCAGTACTGCGAAAATTTTGAGTTTCTCAAGCGTTTCTTACCTCCAAACTGCCATATCTCGCGAACGGATTGACCAATCCGCATAATTTCTGTTGCATCTGAAAGTAGAAACTCGCCCGATTACAACGGTATGCGTACTTCTCCCCTAGGCCGTTCTAGTCATTCGTTTCGAGCATCAGAACTGCGAAAATTTTGAGTTTCTCAAGTCTTTCTTACCTCCAAACTGCCATATCTCGCGAACGGATTGACCAATCCGCAAAATTTCTGTTGCATCTGTAAGTAGAAACTCGCCCGATTACAACGGTATGTGTAGTTTTCCCCTAGGCCGTTCCAGTTATTCGTTTCGAGAATCAGAACTGCGAAAATTTTGAGTTTCTCAAGCGTTTCTTACCTCCAAACTGCCATATCGAGCGAACGGATTGACCAATCCGCAAAATTTCTGTTGCATATGAAAGTAGAAACTCGCCCGATTACAATGGTAGGTGTAGTTTTCCCCTAGGCCGTTCTAGTTATTCGTTTCGAGCCTCAGAACTGCGAAAATTTTGAGTTTCTAAAGCGTTTCTTATCTCCAAACTGCCATATCTCGCGAACGGATTGATCAATCCGCAAAATTTCTGTTGCATTTGAAAGTAGAAACTCGCCCGATTACAACGGTATGTGCACTTTTCCCCTAGGCGGTTCTAGTTATTCGTTTCGAGCATCAGAACTGCGAAAATTTTGAGTTTCTCAAGCGTTTCTTACCTCCAAACTGCCATATCTCGCGAACGGATTGAGCAATCCGCAAAATTTCTGTTGCTTCTGAAAGTAGAAACTCGCCCGATTACAACGGTATGCGCACTTTTCCCCTAGGCAGTTCTAGTTATTCGTTTCGAGCATCAGAACTGCGAAAAATTTGAGTTTCTCAAGCGTTTCTTACCTCCAAACTGCCATATCTCGCGAACGGATTGAGCAATCCGCAAAATTTCTGTTGCTTCTGAAAGTAGAAACTCGCCCGATTACAACGGTATGCGCACTTTTCCCCTAGGCAGTTCTAGTCATTCGTTTCGAGCATCAGAACTGCCAAAATTTTGAGTTTCTCAAGCGTTTCTTACTTCCAAACTGTCATATCTCGCGAACGGATCGACCAATCCGCAAAATTTCTGTTGCATCTGAAAGTAGAAACTCGCCCGATTACATCGGTATGTGCACTTTTCCCCTAGGCGGCTCTAGTTATTCGTTTCGAGCATCAGAACTGCGAAAATTTTTAGTTTCTCAAGCGTTTCTTACCTCCAAACTGCCATATCTCGCGAATGGATTGACCAATCCGCATAATTTCTGTTGCATCTGAAAGTAGAAACTCGTCCGATTACAACGGTATGCGCACTTTTCCCCTAGGCAGTTCTAGTTATTCGTTTCGAGCATCAGAACTGCGAAAAATTTGAGTTTCTCAAGCGTTTCTTACCTCCAAACTGCCATATCTCGCGAACGGATTGAGCAATCCGCAAAATGTCTGTTGCTTCTGAAAGTAGAAACTCGCCCGATTACAACGGTATGCGCACTTTTCCCCTAGGCAGTTCTAGATATTCGTTTCGAGCATCAGAACTGCGAAAATTTTGAGTTTCTCAAGCGTTTCTTACATCCAGACGGCCATATCTCGCGAACGGATCGACCAATCCGCATAATTTCTGTTGCATATGAAAGTAGAAACTCGCCCGATTACAATGGTAGGTGTAGTTTTCCCCTAGGCCGTTCTAGTTATTCGTTTCGAGCATCAGAACTGCGAAAATTTTGAGTTTCTAAAGCGTTTCTTATCTCCAAACTGCCATATCTCGCGAACGGATTGATCAATCCGCAAAATTTCTGTTGCATTTGAAAGTAGAAACTCGCCCGATTACAACGGTATGTGCACTTTTCCCCTAGGCGGTTCTAGTTATTCGTTTCGAGCATCAGAACTGCGAAAATTTTTAGTTTCTCAAGTGTTTCTTAGCTCCAAACTGCCATATCTCGCGAATGGATAGACCAATCCGCAAAATTTCTGTTGCTTCTGAAAGTAGAAACTCGCCCGATTACAACGGTATGTGTAGTTTTCCCCTAGGCCGTTCTAGTCATTCGTTTAGAGCATCAGAACTGCGAAAATTTTGAGTTTCTCAAGCGTTTCTTATCTCCAAACTGCCATATCTCGCGAACGGATTGATCAATCCGCAAAATTTCTGTTGCATCTGAAAGTAGAAACTCGCCCGATTACAACGGTATGCGTACTTCTCCCCTAGGCCGTTCTAGTCATTCGTTTCGAGCATCAGAACTGCGAAAATTTTGAGTTTCTCAAGCGTTTCTTACCTCCAAACTGCCATATCTCGCGAACGGATTGACCAATCCGCAAAATTTCTGTTGCATCTGAAAGTAGAAACTCGCCCGATTACAACGGTATGTGTAGTTTTCCCCTAGGCCGTTCTAGTTATTCGTTTCGAGCATCAGAACTGCGAAAATTTTGAGTTTCTAAAGCGTTTCTTATCTCCAAACTGCCATATCTCATGAACGGATTGATCAATCCGCAAAATTTCTGTTGCATTTGAAAGTAGAAACTCGCCCGATTACAACGGTATGTGCACTATTCCCCTAGGCGGCTCTAGTTATTCGTTTCGAGCATCAGAACTGCGAAAATTTTTAGTTTCTCAAGCGTTTCTTACCTCCAAACTGCCATATCTCGCGAATGGATTGACCAATCCGCAAAATTTCTGTTGCTTCTGAAAGTAGAAACTCGCCCGATTACAACGGTATGTGTAGTTTTCCCCTAGGCCGTTCTAGTCATTCGTTTAGAGCATCAGAACTGCGAAAATTTTGAGTTCCTCAAGCGTTTCTTACCTCCAAACTGCCATATCTCGCGAACGGATTGACCAATCCGCATAATTTCTGTTGCATCTGAAAGTAGAAACTCGACCGATTACAACGGTATGCGTACTTCTCCCCTAGGCCGTCCTAGTCATTCGTTTCGAGCATCAGAACTGCCAAAATTTTGAGTTTCTCAAGCGTTTCTTACTTCCAAACTGTCATATCTCGCGAACGGATCGACCAATCCGCAAAATTTCTGTTGCATCTGAAAGTAGAAACTCGCCCGATTACATCGGTATGCGTACTTTTCCCCTAGGCCATTCTAGTTATTCGTTTCGAGCACCAGAACTGCGAAAATTTTGAGTTTCTCAAGCCTTTCTTACCTCCAAACTGCCATATCACGCGAACGGATTGACCAATCCGCAAAATTTCTGTTGCATCTGAAAGTTGAAACTCGCCCGATTACAACAGTATGTGTAGTTTTCCCCTAGGCCGTTCCAGTTATTCGTTTCGAGCATCAGAACTGCGAAAATTTTGAGTTCCTCAAGCGTTTCTTACCTCCAAACTGCCATATCTCGCGAACGGATAGACCAATCCGCATAATTTGTGTTGCATCTGAAAGTAGAAACTCGCCCGATTACAACGGTATGCGTACTTCTCCCCTAGGCCGTTCTAGTCATTCGTTTCGAGCATCAGAACTGCGAAAATTTTGAGTTTCTCAAGCCTTTCTTACCTCCAAACTGCCATATCTCGCGAACGGATTGACCAATCCGCATAATTTCTATTGCATCTGAAAGTAGAAACTCGCCCGATTACAACGGTATGCGTACTTCTCCCCTAGGCCGTTCTAGTCATTCGTTTCGAGCATCAGAACTTCGAAAATTTTGAGTTTCTCAAGCGTTTCTTACCTCCAAACTGCCATATCTCGCGAACGGATTGACCAATCTGCAAAATTTCTGTTGCTTCTGAAAGTAGAAACTCGCCCGATTACATCGGTATGCGTACTTTTCCCCTAGGCCGTTCTAGTTATTCGTTTCGAGCACCAGAACTGCGAAAATTTTGAGTTTCTCAAGCCTTTCTTACCTCCAAACTGCCATATCACGCGAACGGATTGACCAATCCGCAAAATTTCTGTTGCATCTGAAACTTGAAACTCGCCCGATTACAACAGTATGTGTCGTTTTCCCCTAGGCCGTTCCAGTTATTCGTTTCGAGAATCAGAACTGCGAAAATTTTGAGTTTCTCAAGCGTTTCTTACCTCCAAACTGCCATATCTCGCGAACGGATCGACCAATCCGCAAAATTTCTGTTGCATCTGAAAGTAGAAACTCGCCCGATTACAGCGGTATGCGCACTATTCCCCTAGGCGGTTCTAGTTATTCGTTTCGAGCATCAGAACTGCGAAATTTTGAGTTTCTCAAGCGTTTCTTACCTCCAAACTGCCATATCTCGCGAACGGATTGACCAATCCGCAAAGTTTCTGTTGTATCTGAAAGTAGAAACTCGCCCGATTACATCGGTATGCGTACTTTTCCCCTAGGCCGTTCTAGTTATTCGTTTCGATCATCAGAACTGCGAAAATTTTGAGTTTCTCAAGCGTTTCTTACTTCCAAACTGCCATATCTCGCGAACGGATCGACCAATCCGCAAAATTTCTGTTGCATCTGAAAGTAGAAACTCGCCCGATTACATCGGTATGCGTACTTTTCCCCTAGGCCGTTCTAGTTATTCGTTTCGAGCATCAGAACTGCGAAAATTTTGAGTTTCTCAAGCGTTTCTTACCTCCAAACTCCCACATCTCGCGAACGGATTGACCAATCCGCAAAATTTCTATTGCATCTGAAAGTAGAAACTCGCCCGATTACAACGGTATGTGCACTTTTCCCCTAGGCGGTTCTAGTTATTCGTTTCGAGCATCAGAACTGCGAAAATTTTGAGTTTCTCAAGCGTTTCTTACCTCCAAACTGCCATATCTCGCGAACGGATTGACCAATCCGCAAAATTTCTGTTGCATCTGAAAGTAGAAACTCGCCCGATTACAACGGTAGGTGTAGTTTTCCCCTAGGCCGTTCTAGTTATTCGTTTCGAGCATCAGAACTGCGAAAATTTTGAGTTCCTCAAGCGTTTCTTACCTCCAAACTGCCATATCTCGCGAACGGATTGACCAATCCGCAAAATTTCTGTTGCATCTGAAAGTAGAAACTCGCCCGATTACAACGGTATGCGTACTTTTCCCCTAGGCCGTTCTAGTTATTCGTTTCGAGCATCAGAACTGCGAAAATTTTGAGTTTCTCAAGCGTTTCTTACCTCCAAACTCCCACATCTCGCGAACGGATTGACCAATCCGCAAAATTTCTATTGCATCTGAAAGTAGAAACTCGCCCGATTACAACGGTATGTGCACTTTTCCCCTAGGCGGTTCTAGTTATTCGTTTCGAGCATCAGTACTGCGAAAATTTTGAGTTTCTCAAGCGTTTCTTACCTCCAAACTGCCATATCTCGCGAACGGATTGACCAATCCGCAAAATTTCTGTTGCATCTGAAAGTAGAAACTCGCTCGATTACAACGGTAGGTGTAGTTTTCCCCTAGGCCGTTCTAGTTATTCGTTTCGAGCATCAGAACTGCGAAAATTTTGAGTTCCTCAAGCGTTTCTTACCTCCAAACTGCCATATCTCGCGAACGGATTGACCAATCCGCAAAATTTCTGTTGCATCTGAAAGTAGAAACTCGCCCGATTACAACGGTATGCGTACTTCTCCCCTAGGCCGTTCTAGTCATTCGTTTCGAGCATCAGAACTTCGAAAATTTTGAGTTCCTCAAGCGTTTCTTACCTCCAAACTGCCATATCTCGCGAACGGATTGACCAATCCGCATAATTTCTGTTGCATCTGAAAGTAGAAACTCTCCCGATTACAACGGTATGCGTACTTCTCCCCTAGGCCGTTCTAGTCATTCGTTTCGCGCATCAGAACTGCGAAAATTTTGAGTTTCTCAAGCCTTTCTTACCTCCAAACTGCCATATCTCGCGAACGGATTGACCAATCCGCATAATTTCTGTTGCATCTGAAAGTAGAAACTCGCCCGATTACAACGCTATGCGTACTTCTCCCCTAGGCCGTTCTAGTCATTCGTTTCGAGCATCAGAACTTCGAAAATTTTGAGTTTCTCACGCGTTCCTTACCTCCAAACTGCCATATCTCGCGAACGGATTGATCAATCCGCAAAATTTCTGTTGCTTCTGAAAGTAGAAACTCGCCCGATTACAACGGTATGCGTACTTCTCCCCTGGGCCGTCCTAGTCATTCGTTTCGAGCATCAGAACTGCCAAAATTTTGAGTTTCTCAAGCGTTTCTTACTTCCAAACTGTCATATCTCGCGAACGGATCGACCAATCCGCAAAATTTCTGTTGCATCTGAAAGTAGAAACTCGCCCGATTACATCGGTATGCGTACTTTTCCCCTAGGCCGTTCTAGTTATTCGTTTCGAGCACCAGAACTGCGAAAATTTTGAGTTTCTCAAGCCTTTCTTACCTCCAAACTGCCATATCACGCGAACGGATTGACCAATCCGCAAAATTTCTGTTGCATCTGAAAGTTGAAACTCGCCCGATTACAACAGTATGTGTAGTTTTCCCCTAGGCCGTTCCAGTTATTCGTTTAGAGCATCAGAACTGCGAAAATTTTGAGTTCCTCAAGCGTTTCTTACCTCCAAACTGCCATATCTCGCGAACGGATAGACCAATCCGCATAATTTCTGTTGCTTCTGAAAGTAGAAACTCGCCCGATTACAACGGTATGCGTACTTCTCCCCTAGGCCGTTCTAGTCATTCGTTTCGAGCATCAGAACTGCGAAAATTTTGAGTTTCTCAAGCCTTTCTTACCTCCAAACTGCCATATCTCGCGAACGGATTGACCAATCCGCATAATTTCTATTGCATCTGAAAGTAGAAACTCGCCCGATTACAACGGTATGCGTACTTCTCCCCTAGGCCGTTCTAGTCATTCGTTTCGAGCATCAGAACTTCGAAAATTTTGAGTTTCTCAAGCGTTTCTTACCTCCAAACTGCCATATCTCGCGAACGGATTGACCAATCTGCAAAATTTCTGTTGCTTCTGAAAGTAGAAACTCGCCCGATTACATCGGTATGCGTACTTTTCCCCTAGGCCGTTCTAGTTATTCGTTTCGAGCACCAGAACTGCGAAAATTTTGAGTTTCTCAAGCCTTTCTTACCTCCAAACTGCCATATCACGCGAACGGATTGACCAATCCGCAAAATTTCTGTTGCATCTGAAAGTTGAAACTCGCCCGATTACAACAGTATGTGTAGTTTTCCCCTAGGCCGTTCCAGTTATTCGTTTCGAGAATCAGAACTGCGAAAATTTTGAGTTTCTCAAGCGTTTCTTACCTCCAAACTGCCATATCTCGCGAACGGATCGACCAATCCGCAAAATTTCTGTTGCATCTGAAAGTAGAAACTCGCCCGATTACAGCGGTATGCGCACTATTCCCCTAGGCGGTTCTAGTTATTCGTTTCGATCATCAGAACTGCGAAATTTTGAGTTTCTCAAGCGTTTCTTACCTCCAAACTGCCATATCTCGCGAACGGATTGACCAATCCGCAAAGTTTCTGTTGTATCTGAAAGTAGAAACTCGCCCGATTACATCGGTATGCGTACTTTTCCCCTAGGCCGTTCTAGTTATTCGTTTCGAGCATCAGAACTGCGAAAATTTTGAGTTTCTCAAGCGTTTCTTACTTCCAAACTGCCATATCTCGCGAACGGATCGACCAATCCGCAAAATTTCTGTTGCATCTGAAAGTAGAAACTCGCCCGATTACATCGGTATGCGTACTTTTCCCCTAGGCCGTTCTAGTTATTCGTTTCGAGCATCAGAACTGCGAAAATTTTGAGTTTCTCAAGCGTTTCTTACTTCCAAACTCCCACATCTCGCGAACGGATTGACCAATCCGCAAAATTTCTATTGCATCTGAAAGTAGAAACTCGCCCGATTACAACGGTATGTGCACTTTTCCCCTAGGCGGTTCTAGTTATTCGTTTCGAGCATCAGAACTGCGAAAATTTTGAGTTTCTCAAGCGTTTCCTTCTTCCAAACTGCCATATCTCGCGAACGGATCGACCAATCCGCAGAATTTCTATTGCATCTGAAAGTAGAAACTAGCCCGATTACAACGGTATGTGTAGTTTTCCCCTAGGCCGTTCCAGTTATTCGTTTCGAGCATCAGAACTGCGAAAATTTTGAGTTTCTCAAGCGTTTCTTACCTCCAAACTGCCACATCTCGCGAACGGATTGACCAATCCGCAAAATTTCTGTTGCATCTGAAAGTAGAAACTCTCCCGATTACAACGGTATGTGTAGATTTCCCCTAGGCCGTTCCAGTTATTCGTTTCGAGCATCAGAACTGCGAAAATTTTGAGTTTCTCAAACGTTTCTTACATCCAAACTGCCATATCTCGCGAACGGATTAACCAATCCGCATGATTTCTGTTGCATCTGAAAGTAGAAACTCTCCCGATTACAACGTTATGTGTAGTTTTCCCCTAGGCCGTTCCAGTTATTCGTTTCGAGCATCAGAACTGCGAAAATTTTGAGTTTCTCAAGCGTTTCTTACCTCCAAACTGCCACATCTCGCGAACGGATTGACCAATCCGCAAAATTTCAGTTGCATTTGAAATTAGAAACTCTCCCGATTACAACGGTATGTGTAGTTTTCCCCTAGGCCGTTCCAGTTATTCGTTTCGAGAATCAGAACTGCGAAAATTTTGAGTTTCTCAAGCGTTTCTTACCTCCAAACTGCCATATCTCGCGAACGGATTGACCAATCCGCAAAATTTCTGTTGCTTCTGAAAGTAGAAACTCGCCCGATTACAACGGTATGCGCACTTTTCCCCTAGGCCGTTCTAGTCATTCGTTTCGAGCATCAGAACTGCGAAAATTTTGAGTTTCTCAAGCGTTTCCTTCTTCCAAACTGCAATATCTCGCGAACGGATCGACCAATCCGCAGAATTTCTGTTGCATCTGAAAGTAGAAACTCGCCCGATTACATCGGTATGCGTACTTTTCCCCTAGGCCGTTCTAGTTATTCGTTTCGAGCATCAGAACTGCGAAAATTTTGAGTTTCTCAAGCGTTTCTTACCTCCAAACTGCCACATCTCGCGAACGGATTGACCAATCCGCAAAATTTCTGTTGCATCTGAAAGTAGAAACTAGCCCGATTACAACGGTATGTGTAGTTTTCCCCTAGGCCGTTCCAGTTATTCGTTTCGAGCATCAGAACTGCGAAAATTTTGAGTTTCTCAAGTGTTTCTTACCTCCAAACTGCCACATCTCGCGAACGGATTGACCAATCCGCAAAATTTCTGTTGCATCTGAAAGTAGAAACTCTCCCGATTACAACGGTATGTGTAGATTTCCCCTAGGCCGTTCCAGTTATTCGTTTCGAGCATCAGAACTGCGAAAATTTTGAGTTTCTCAAGCGTTTCTTACATCCAAACTGCCATATCTCGCGAACGGATTGACCAATCCGCATGATTTCTGTTGCATCTGAAAGTAGAAACTCTCCGATTACAACGTTATGTGTAGTTTTCCCCTAGGCCGTTCCAGTTATTCGTTTCGAGCATCAGAACTGCGAAAATTTTGAGTTTCTCAAGCGTTTCTTACCTCCAAACTGCCACATCTCGCGAACGGATTGACCAATCCGCAAAATTTCAGTTGCATTTGAAAGTAGAAACTCTCCCGATTACAACGGTATGTGTAGTTTTCCCCTAGGCCGTTCCAGTTATTCGTTTCGAGCATCAGAACTGCGAAAATTTTGAGTTTCTCAAGCGTTTCTTACCTCCAAACTGCCACATCTCGCGAACGGATTGACCAATCCGCAAAATTTCTGTTGCATCTGAAAGTAGAAACTCTCCCGATTACAACGGTATGTGTAGATTTCCCCTAGGCCGTTCCAGTTATTCGTTTCGAGCATCAGAACTGCGAAAATTTTGAGTTTCTCAAGCGTTTCTTACATCCAAACTGCCATATCTCGCGAACGGATTGACCAATCCGCATGATTTCTGTTGCATCTGAAAGTAGAAACTCTCCGATTACAACGTTATGTGTAGTTTTCCCCTAGGCCGTTCCAGTTATTCGTTTCGAGCATCAGAACTGCGAAAATTTTGAGTTTCTCAGCGTTTCTTACCTCCAAACTGCCACATCTCGCGAACGGATTGACCAATCCGCAAAATTTCAGTTGCATTTGAAAGTAGAAACTCTCCCGATTACAACGGTATGTGTAGTTTTCCCCTAGGCCGTTCCAGTTATTCGTTTCGAGCATCAGAACTGCGAAAATTTTGAGTTTCTCAAGCGTTTCTTACCTCCAAACTGCCATATCTCGCGAACGGATTGACCATTCCGCAAAATTTCTGTTGCTTCTGAAAGTAGAAACTCGCCCGATTACAACGGTATGCGTACTTCTCCCCTAGGCCGTTCTAGTCATTCGTTTCGAGCATCAGAACTGCGAAAATTTTGAGTTTCTCAAGCGTTTCTTATCTCCAAACTGCCATATCTCGCGAACGGATTGATCAATCCGCAAAATTTCTGTTGCATCTGAAAGTAGAAACTCGCCCGATTACAACGGTATGCGTAGTTCTCCCTTAGGCCGTTCTAGTCATTCGTTTCGAGCATCAGAACTGCGAAAATTTTGCGTTTCTCAAGCGTTTCTTACCTCCAAACTGCCATATCTCGCGAACGGATTGACCAATCCGCAAAATTTCTGTTGCTTCTGAAAGTAGAAACTCGCCCGATTACAACGGTATGCGCACTTTTCCCCTAGGCAGTTCTAGTTATTCGTTTCGAGCATCAGAACTGCGAAAATTTTGAGTTTCTCAAGCGTTTCTTACATCCAAACGGCCATATCTCGCGAACGGATTGACCAATCCGCATAATTTCTGTTGCATTTGAAGGTAGAAACTCGCCCGATTACAACGGTATGCGTACTTCTCCCCTAGGCCGTTCTAGTCATTCGTTTCGAGCATCAGAACTGCGAAAATTTTGAGTTTCTCAAGCGTTTCTTACCTCCAAACTGCCACATCTCGCGAACGGATTGACCAATCCGCAAAATTTCTGTTGCATCTGAAAGTAGAAACTTGCCCGATTACAACGGTATGTGTAGTTTTCCCCTAGGCCGTTCCAGTTGTTCGTTTCGAGCATCAGAACTGCGAAAATTTTGAGTTTCTCAAGCGTTTCTTTCATCCAAACTGCCATATCTCGCGAACGGATTGACCAATCCGTAAAATTTCTGTTGCATCTGAAAGTAGAAACTCTCCCGATTACAACGGTATGTGTAGTTTTCCCCTAGGCCGTTCCAGTTATTCGTTTCGAGCATCAGAACTGCGAAAATTTTGAGTTTCTCAAGCGTTTCTTACCTCCAAACTGCCATATCTCGCGAACGGATTGATCAATCCGCAAAATTTCTGTTGCATCTGAAAGTAGAAACTCGCCCGATTACAACGGTATGCGTACTGCTCCCCTAGGCCGTTCTAGTCATTCGTTTCGAGCATCAGAACTGCGAAAATTTTGAGTTTCTCAAGCGTTTCTTACCTCCAAACTGCCACATCTCGCGAACGGATTGACCAATCCGCAAAATTTCTGTTGCATCTGAAAGTAGAAACTTGCCCGATTACAACGGTATGTGTAGTTTTCCCCTAGGCCGTTCCAGTTGTTCGTTTCGAGCATCAGAACTGCGAAAATTTTGAGTTTCTCAAGCGTTTCTTTCATCCAAACTGCCATATCTCGCGAACGGATTGACCAATCCGTAAAATTTCTGTTGCATCTGAAAGTAGAAACTCTCCCGATTACAACGGTATGTGTAGTTTTCCCCTAGGCCGTTCCAGTTATTCGTTTCGAGCATCAGAACTGCGAAAATTTTGAGTTTCTCAAGCGTTTCTTACCTCCAAACTGCCATATCTCGCGAACGGATTGACCAATCCGCAAAATTTCTGTTGCTTCTGAAAGTAGAAACTCGCCCGATTACAACGGTATGCGTACTTCTCCCCTAGGCCGTTCTAGTCATTCGTTTCGAGCATCAGAACTGCGAAAATTTTGAGTTTCTCAAGCGTTTCTTATCTCCAAACTGCCATATCTCGCGAACGGATGGATCAATCCGCAAAATTTCTGATGCATCTGAAAGTAGAAACTCGCCCGATTACAACGGTATGCGTACTTCTCCCTTAGGCCGTTCTAGTCATTCGTTTCGAGCATCAGAACTGCGAAAATTTTGCGTTTCTCAAGCGTTTCTTACCTCCAAACTGCCATATCTCGCGAACGGATTGACCAATCCGCAAAATTTCTGTTGCTTCTGAAAGTAGAAACTCGCCTGATTACAACGGTATGCGCACTTTTCCCCTAGGCAGTTCTAGTTATTCGTTTCGAGCATCAGAACTGCGAAAATTTTGAGTTTCTCAAGCGTTTCTTACATCCAAACGGCCATATCTCGCGAACGGATTGACCAATCCGCATAATTTCTGTTGCATTTGAAGGTAGAAACTCGCCCGATTACAACGGTATGCGTACTTCTCCCCTAGGCCGTTCTAGTCATTCGTTTCGAGCATCAGAACTGCGAAAATTTTGAGTTTCTCAAGCGTTTCTTATCTCCAAACTGCCATATCTCGCGAACGGATTGATCAATCCGCAAAATTTCTGTTGCATCTGAAAGTAGAAACTCGCCCGATTACAACGGTATGCGTACTTCTCCCTTAGGCCGTTCTAGTCATTCGTTTCGAGCATCAGAACTGCGAAAATTTTGCGTTTCTCAAGCGTTTCTTACCTCCAAACTGCCATATCTCGCGAACGGATTGACCAATCCGCAAAATTTCTGTTGCTTCTGAAAGTAGAAACTCGCCTGATTACAACGGTATGCGCACTTTTCCCCTAGGCAGTTCTAGTTATTCGTTTCGATCATCAGAACTGCGAAAATTTTGAGTTTCTCAAGCGTTTCTTACATCCAAACGGCCATATCTCGCGAACGGATTGACCAATCCGCATAATTTCTGTTGCATTTGAAGGTAGAAACTCGCCCGATTACAACGGTATGCGTACTTCTCCCCTAGGCCGTTCTAGTCATTCGTTTCGAGCATCAGAACTGCGAAAATTTTGAGTTTCTCAAGCGTTTCTTACCTCCAAACTGCCACATCTCGCGAACGGATTGACCAATCCGCAAAATTTCTGTTGCATCTGAAAGTAGAGACTTGCCCGATTACAACGGTATGTGTAGTTTTCCCCTAGGCCGTTCCAGTTGTTCGTTTCGAGCATCAGAACTGCGAAAATTTTGAGTTTCTCAAGCGTTTCTTTCATCCAAACTGCCATATCTCGCGAACGGATTGACCGATCCGCAAAATTTCTGTTGCATCTGAAAGTAGAAACTCGCCCGATTACAACGGTATGCGCACTTTTCCCCTAGGCCGTTCTAGTTATTCGTTTCAACCATCAGAACTGCGCAAATTTTGAGTTTCTCAAGCGTTTCTTTCATCCAAACTGCCATATCTCGCGAACGGATTGATCAATCCGCAAAATTTCTGTTGCTTCTGAAAGTAGAAACTCGCCCGATTACAACGGTATGCGCACTTTTCCTCTAGGCCGTTCTAGTCATTCGTTTCGAGCATCAGAACTGCGAAAATTTTGAGTCTCTCAAGCGTTTCTTACCTCCAAACTGCCATATCTCGCGAACGGATTGACCAATCCGCAAAATTTCTGTTGCTTCTGAAAGTAGAAACTCGCCTGATTACAACGGTATGCGCACTTTTCCCCTAGGCAGTTCTAGTTATTCGTTTCGAGCATCAGAACTGCGAAAATTTTGAGTTTCTCAAGCGTTTCTAACATCCAAACGGCCATATCTCGCGAACGGATGGATCAATCCGCAAAATTTCTGTTGCATCTGAAAGTAGAAACTCGCCCGATTACAACGGTATGCGTACTTCTCCCTTAGGCCGTTCTAGTCATTCGTTTCGAGCATCAGAACTGCGAAAATTTTGCGTTTCTCAAGCGTTTCTTACCTCCAAACTGCCATATCTCGCGAACGGATTGACCAATCCGCAAAATTTCTGTTGCTTCTGAAAGTAGAAACTCGCCTGATTACAACGGTATGCGCACTTTTCCCCTAGGCAGTTCTAGTTATTCGTTTCGAGCATCAGAACTGCGAAAATTTTGCGTTTCTCAAGCGTTTCTTACCTCCAAACTGCCATATCTCGCGAACGGATTGACCAATCCGCAAAATTTCTGTTGCTTCTGAAAGTAGAAACTCGCCTGATTACAACGGTATGCGCACTTTTCCCCTAGGCAGTTCTAGTTATTCGTTTCGAGCATCAGAACTGCGAAAATTTTGAGTTTCTCAAGCGTTTCTTACCTCCAAACTGCCATATCTCGCGAACGGATTGATCAATCCGTAAAATTTCTGTTGCATCTGAAAGTAGAAACTCGCCCGATTACAACGGTATGCGTACTGCTCCCCTAGGCCGTTCTGGTCATTCGTTTCGAGCATCAGAACTTCGAAAATTTTGAGTTTCTCAAGCGTTTCTTACCTCCAAACTGCCATATCTCGCGAACGGATTGACCAATCCGCAAAATTTCTGTTGCTTCTGAAAGTAGAAACTCGCCCGATTACAACGGTATGCGCACTTTTCCCCTAGGCAGTTCTAGTTATTCGTTTCGAGCATCAGAACTGCGAAAATTTTGAGTTTCTCAAGCGTTTCTTACATCCAAACGGCCATATCTCGCGAACGGATTGACCAATCCGCATAATTTCTGTTGCATTTGAAGGTAGAAACTCGCCCGATTACAACGGTATGCGTACTTCTCCCCTAGGCCGTTCTATTCATTCGTTTCGAGCATCAGAACTGCGAAAATTTTGAGTTTCTCAAGCGTTTCTTACCTCCAAACTGCCACATCTCGCGAACGGATTGACCAATCCGCAAAATTTCTGTTGCATCTGAAAGTAGAAACTTGCCCGATTACAACGGTATGTGTAGTTTTCCCCTAGGCCGTTCCAGTTGTTCGTTTCGAGCATCAGAACTGCGAAAATTTTGAGTTTCTCAAGCGTTTCTTTCATCCAAACTGCCATATCTCGCGAACGGATTGACCAATCCGTAAAATTTCTGTTGCATCTGAAAGTAGAAACTCTCCCGATTACAACGGTATGTGTAGTTTTCCCCTAGGCCGTTCCAGTTATTCGTTTCGAGCATCAGAACTGCGAAAATTTTGAGTTTCTCAAGCGTTTCTTACCTCCAAACTGCCATATCTCGCGAACGGATTGATCAATCCGCAAAATTTCTGTTGCATCTGAAAGTAGAAACTCGCCCGATTACAACGGTATGCGTACTGCTCCCCTAGGCCGTTCTAGTCATTCGTTTCGAGCATCAGAACTGCGAAAATTTTGAGTTTCTCAAGCGTTTCTTACCTCCAAACTGCCACATCTCGCGAACGGATTGACCAATCCGCAAAATTTCTGTTGCATCTGAAAGTAGAAACTTGCCCGATTACAACGGTATGTGTAGTTTTCCCCTAGGCCGTTCCAGTTGTTCGTTTCGAGCATCAGAACTGCGAAAATTTTGAGTTTCTCAAGCGTTTCTTTCATCCAAACTGCCATATCTCGCGAACGGATTGACCAATCCGTAAAATTTCTGTTGCATCTGAAAGTAGAAACTCTCCCGATTACAACGGTATGTGTAGTTTTCCCCTAGGCCGTTCCAGTTATTCGTTTCGAGCATCAGAACTGCGAAAATTTTGAGTTTCTCAAGCGTTTCTTACCTCCAAACTGCCATATCTCGCGAACGGATTGACCAATCCGCAAAATTTCTGTTGCTTCTGAAAGTAGAAACTCGCCCGATTACAACGGTATGCGTACTTCTCCCCTAGGCCGTTCTAGTCATTCGTTTCAACCATCAGAACTGCGCAAATTTTGAGTTTCTCAAGCGTTTCTTTCATCCAAACTGCCATATCTCGCGAACGGATTGATCAATCCGCAAAATTTCTGTTGCTTCTGAAAGTAGAAACTCGCCCGATTACAACGGTATGCGCACTTTTCCCCTAGGCCGTTCTAGTCATTCGTTTCGAGCATCAGAACTGCGAAAATTTTGAGTCTCTCAAGCGTTTCCTTCTTCCAAACTGCCATATCTCGCCAACGGATCGACCAATCCGCAGAATTTCTGTTGCATCTGAAAGTAGAAACTCGCCCGATTACATCGGTATGCGTACTTTTCCCCTAGGCCGTTCTAGTTATTCGTTTCGAGCATCAGAACTGCGAAAATTTTGAGTTTCTCAAGCGTTTCTTACCTCCAAACTGCCATATCTCGCGAACGGATTGACCAATCCGCAAAATTTCTGTTGCATCTGAAAGTAGAAACTCGCCCGATTACAACGGTATGCGTACTTCTCCCTTAGGCCGTTCTAGTCATTCGTTTCGAGCATCAGAACTGCGAAAATTTTGCGTTTCTCAAGCGTTTCTTACCTCCAAACTGCCATATCTCGCGAACGGATTGACCAATCCGCAAAATTTCTGTTGCTTCTGAAAGTAGAAACTCGCCTGATTACAACGGTATGCGCACTTTTCCCCTAGGCAGTTCTAGTTATTCGTTTCGATCATCAGAACTGCGAAAATTTTGAGTTTCTCAAGCGTTTCTTACATCCAAACGGCCATATCTCGCGAACGGATTGACCAATCCGCATAATTTCTGTTGCATTTGAAGGTAGAAACTCGCCCGATTACAACGGTATGCGTACTTCTCCCCTAGGCCGTTCTAGTCATTCGTTTCGAGCATCAGAACTGCGAAAATTTTGAGTTTCTCAAGCGTTTCTTACCTCCAAACTGCCACATCTCGCGAACGGATTGACCAATCCGCAAAATTTCTGTTGCATCTGAAAGTAGAGACTTGCCCGATTACAACGGTATGTGTAGTTTTCCCCTAGGCCGTTCCAGTTGTTCGTTTCGAGCATCAGAACTGCGAAAATTTTGAGTTTCTCAAGCGTTTCTTTCATCCAAACTGCCATATCTCGCGAACGGATTGACCGATCCGCAAAATTTCTGTTGCATCTGAAAGTAGAAACTCGCCCGATTACAACGGTATGCGCACTTTTCCCCTAGGCCGTTCTAGTTATTCGTTTCAAGCATCAGAACTGCGCAAATTTTGAGTTTCTCAAGCGTTTCTTTCATCCAAACTGCCATATCTCGCGAACGGATTGATCAATCCGCAAAATTTCTGTTGCTTCTGAAAGTAGAAACTCGCCCGATTACAACGGTATGCGCACTTTTCCCCTAGGCCGTTCTAGTCATTCGTTTCGAGCATCAGAACTGCGAAAATTTTGAGTCTCTCAAGCGTTTCCTTCTTCCAAACTGCCATATCTCGCCAACGGATCGACCAATCCGCAGAATTTCTGTTGCATCTGAAAGTAGAAACTCGCCCGATTACATCGGTATGCGTACTTTTCCCCTAGGCCGTTCTAGTTATTGGTTTCGAGCATCAGAACTGCGAAAATTTTGAGTTTCTCAAGCGTTTCTTACCTCCAAACTGCCACATCTCGCGAACGGATTGACCAATCCGCAAAATTTCTGATGCACTGAAAGTAGAAACTAGCCCGATTACAACGGTACGTGTAGTTTTCCCCTAGGCCGTTCCAGTTATTCGTTTCGAGCATCAGAACTGCGAAAATTTTGAGTTTCTCAAGCGTTTCTTACCTCCAAACTGCCACATCTCGCGAACGGATTGACCAATCCGCAAAATTTCTGTTGCATCTGAAAGTAGAAACTCTCCCGATTACAACGGTATGTGTAGTTTTCCCCTAGGCCGTTCCAGTTATTCGTTTCGAGCATCAGAACTGCGAAAATTTTGAGTTTCTCAAGCGTTTCTTACATCCAAACTGCCATATCTCGCGAACGGATTGACCAATCCGCATGATTTCTGTTGCATCTGAAAGTAGAAACTCGCCCGATTTCAACGGTATGCGCACTTTTCCCGTATGCGGTTCTAGTTATTCGTTTCGAGCATCAGAACTGCGAAAATTTTGAGTTTCTCAAGCGTTTCTTACTTCCAAACTGCCATATCTCGCGAACGGATCGACCAATCCGCAAAATTTCTGTTGCATCTGAAAGTAGAACTCCTTCTTCGTTTCTTCGGAGTTCTGCTCTTTCTATGCTTTTTGTTCTTTCTTGTTGCTTTTGTTTGTTTTCTTTTTTTGAGTTTGTTCTTTTTTCTTATGTTTGTTTTATGCTTTTATTTTTGTTTTGTCTGTTTTTGGCTTGTGAAAAGTAGAAACTCGCCCGATTACATCGGTATGCGCACTTTTCCCCTAGGCCGTTCTAGTGATTCGTTTCAAGCATCAGAACTGCGCAAATTTTG
>NW_027480191.1:0-32654 GCF_051014685.1 Ptiloglossa arizonensis | reverse complement strand
GAAAAGTACGCATACAGTTGTAATCGGGCGAGTTTCTACTTTCAGATGCAACAGAAAGTTTGCGGATTGGTCAATCCGTTCGTGCGATATGGCAGTTTGGAGGTGAGAAACGCTTGAGAAACTCAAAATTTTCGCAGTTCTGATGCTCGACAAGCACAACTAGAACGGCCTAGGGGAAAAGTACGCATACCGTTGTAATCGGGCGAGTTTCTACTTTCAGATGCAACAGAAATTTTGCGGATTGGTCAATCCGTTCGCGTGATATGGCAGTTTGGAGGTAAGAAACGGTTGAGAAACTCAAAATTTTCACAGTTCTGATGCTCGAAACGAATAACTAGCACGGCCTAGGGGAAAAGTACTCATACCGTTGTAATCGGGCGTGTTTCAACTTTCAGATGCAACAGAAATTTTACGGATTGGTCAATCCGTTCGCGAGATATGGCAGTTTGGACGTAAGAAACGCATGAGAAACTCAAAATTTTCGCAGTTCTGATGCTCGAAACGAATGACCAGAACGGCCTAGGGGAAAAGTACTCATACCGTTGTAATCGGGCGAGTATCTACTTTCAGATGCAACAGCAATTTTGCGGATTGGTGTATCCGTTCGCGAGATATGGCAGTTTGGAGGTAAGTAACGCTTGAGAAACTCAAAATTTTGGCAGTTCTGATGCTCGATACGAATAACTAGAACGGCTTAGGGGAAAAGTACGCATACAGTTGTAATCGGGCGAGTTTCTACTTTCAGATGCAACAGAAAGTTTGCGGATTGGTCAATCCGTTCGCGCGATATGGCAGTTTGGAGGTGAGAAACGCTTGAGAAACTCAAAATTTTCGCAGTTCTGATGCTCGACAAGCATAACTAGAACGGCCTAGGGGAGAAGTACTCATACTGATGTAATCGGGCTAGTTTCTACTTTCAGATGCAACAGAAATTTTGCGGATTGGTCTATCCGTTCGCGAGGTATGGCAGTTTGGAGGAAAGAAACGGCTGAGAAACTCGAAATTTTCACATTTCTGATGCTCGAAACGAATAACTAGAACGGCCTAGGGGAAAAGTACTCATACCGTTGCAATCGGTCGAGTATCTACTTTCAGATGCAACAGAAAAGTTGCGGATTCGTCAATCCTTTCGCGAGATATGGCAGTTTGGATGTAAGAAACGCTTGAGAAACTCAAAATTTTCGCAGTTCTTCTGCTCGACAAGCATAACTAGAACGGCCTAGGGGAGAAGTACTCATACTGATGTAATCGGGCTAGTTTCTACTTTCAGATGCAACAGAAATTTTGCGGATTGGTCTATCCGTTCGCGAGATATGGCAGTTTGGAGGTAAGAAACGCTTGAGCAACTCAAAATTTTAGCAGTTCTGATGCTCGAAACGAACAACCAGAACGGCCTAGGGGAAAAGTACGCATACCATTGTAATCGGGCGAGTTTCTACTTTCAGATGCAACAGAAATTTTGCGGATTGGTCAATCCGTTCGCGAGATATGGCAGTTTGGAGGTAAGAAACGCATGAGAAACTCAAAATTTTCGCAGTTCTGATGCTCGAAACGAATAACTAGAACGGCCTAGGGGAAAAGTACACATACCGTTGCAATTGGGCGTATTTGTACTTTCAGATGCAACAGAAATTTTGCGGATTGGTCTATCCGTTCGCGAGATATGGCAGTTTGGAGGTAAGAAACGCTTGAGAAACTCAAAATTTTCGCAGTTCTGATGCTCGAAACGAATAACTAGAACGGCTTAGGGGAAAAGTACGCATACAGTTGTAATCGGGCGAGTTTCTACTTTCAGATGCAACAGAAAGTTTGCGGATTGGTCAATCCGTTCGCGCGATATGGCAGTTTGGAGGTGAGAAACGCTTGAGAAACTCAAAATTTTCGCAGTTATGATGCTCGACAAGCATAACTAGAACGGCCTAGGGGAATAGTACGCATACCGTTGTAATCGGGCGAGTTTCCACTTTCAGATGCAACAGAAATTTTGCGGATTGGTCAATCCGTTCCCGAGATATGGCAGTTTGGAGGAAAGAAACGGTTGAGAAACTCAAAATTTTCACATTTCTGATGCTCGAAACGAATAACTAGAACGGCATAGGGGAAAAGTACGCATACAGTTGTAATCGGGCGAGTTTCTACTTTCAGATGCAACAGAAATTTTGCGGATTGTTCAATCCGTTCGCGAGATATGGCTGTTTGGAGGTAAGAAATGCTTGAGAAACTCAAAATTTTCGCAGTTCTGATGCTCGAAACGAATAACTAGAACGGCCTAGGGGAAAAGTACGCATACGGTTGAAATCGGGCGAGTCTCTACTTTCAGATGCAACAGAAATTTTGCGGATTGGACAATCCGTTCGCGAGATATGGCAGTTTGGAGGTAAGAAACGCATGAGAAACACAAAATTTTGGCAGTTCTGATGCTCGAAACGAATAACTAGAACGTCCTAGGGGAAAAGTACGCATACCGTTGTAATCGCGCGAGCTTCTACTTTCAGGTGCAACAGAAATTTTGCGGATTCGTCAATCCTTTCGCGAGATATGGCAGTTTGGATGTAAGAAACGCTTGAGAAACTCAAAATTTTCGCAGTTCTGATGCTCCAAACGAATAACTAAAACGGCCTAGGGGAAAAGTACTCATACCGTTGTAATCGGGCGAGTTTCTACTTTCAGGTGCAACAGAAATTTTGCGGATTCGTCAATCCGTTCGCGAGATGTGGCAGTTTGGAGGTAAGATTCGCTTGAGAAACTCAAAATTTTCGCAGTTCTGATGCTCGACAAGCATAACTAGAACGGCCTAGGGGAAAAGTACGCATACCGTTGTAATCGGGCGAGTTTCTACTTTCAGATGCAACAGAAATTTTGCGGATTGGTCAATCCGTTCGCGTGATATGGCAGTTTGGAGGTAAGAAACGGTTGAGAAACTCAAAATTTTCACAGTTCTGATGCTCGAAACGAATAACTAGCACGGCCTAGGGGAAAAGTACGCATACAGTTGTAATCGGGCGAGTTTCTACTTTCAGATGCAACAGAAATTTTGCGGATTGGTCAATCCGTTCGCGAGATGTGGCAGTTTGTAAGTAAGAAACGCTTGAGAAACTCAAAATATTCGCAGTTCTGATGCTCGAAACGAATAACTAGAACGACTTACGGGAAAAGTACGCATACCGTTGTAATCGGGCGAGTTTCTACTTTCAGATGCAACAGAAATTTTGCGGATTGGTCAATCCGTTCCCGAGATTTGGCAGTTTGGAGGAAAGAAACGGTTGAGAATCTCAAAATTTTCACATTTCTGATGCTCGAAACGAATAACTAGAACGGCATAGGGGAAAAGTACGCATACAGTTGTAATCGGGCGAGTTTCTACTTTCAGATGCAACAGAAAGTTTGCGGATTGGTCAATTCGTTCGTGCGATATGGCAGTTTGGAGGTGAGAAACGCTTGAGAAACTCAAAATTTTCGCAGTTCTGATGCTCGACAAGCACAACTAGAACGGCCAAGGGGAAAAGTACGCATACCGTTGTAATCGGGCGAGTTTCTACTTTCAGATGCAACAGAAATTTTGCGGATTGGTCAATCCGTTCGCGTGATATGGCAGTTTGGAGGTAAGAAACGGTTGAGAAACTCAAAATTTTCACAGTTCTGATGCTCGAAACGAATAACTAGCACGGCCTAGGGGAAAAGTACTCATACCGTTGTAATCGGGCGTGTTTCAACTTTCAGATGCAACAGAAATTTTACGGATTGGTCAATCCGTTCGCGAGATATGGCAGTTTGGACGTAAGAAACGCATGAGAAACTCAAAATTTCGCAGTTCTGATGCTCGAAACGAATGACCAGAACGGCCTAGGGGAAAAGTACTCATACCGTTGTAATCGGGCGAGTATCTACTTTCAGATGCAACAGCAATTTTGCGGATTGGTGTATCCGTTCGCGAGATATGGCAGTTTGGAGGTAAGTAACGCTTGAGAAACTCAAAATTTTGGCAGTTCTGATGCTCGATACGAATAACTAGAACGGCTTAGGGGAAAAGTACGCATACAGTTGTAATCGGGCGAGTTTCTACTTTCAGATGCAACAGAAAGTTTGCGGATTGGTCAATCCGTTCGCGCGATATGGCAGTTTGGAGGTGAGAAACGCTTGAGAAACTCAAAATTTTCGCAGTTCTGATGCTCGACAAGCATAACTAGAACGGCCTAGGGGAGAAGTACTCATACTGATGTAATCGGGCTAGTTTCTACTTTCAGATGCAACAGAAATTTTGCGGATTGGTCTATCCGTTCGCGAGGTATGGCAGTTTGGAAGAAAGAAACGGCTGAGAAACTCGAAATTTTCACATTTCTGATGCTCGAAACGAATAACTAGAACGGCCTAGGGGAAAAGTACGCATACAGTTGTAATCGGGCGAGTTTCTACTTTCAGATGCAACAGAAAGTTTGCGGATTGGTCAATTCGTTCGTGCGATATGGCAGTTTGGAGGTGAGAAACGCTTGAGAAACTCAAAATTTTCGCAGTTCTGATGCTCGACAAGCACAACTAGAACGGCCTAGGGGAAAAGTACGCATACCGTTGTAATCGGGCGAGTTTCTACTTTCAGATGCAACAGAAATTTTGCGGATTGGTCAATCCGTTCGCGTGATATGGCAGTTTGGAGGTAAGAAACGGTTGAGAAACTCAAAATTTTCACAGTTCTGATGCTCGAAACGAATAACTAGCACGGCCTAGGGGAAAAGTACTCATACCGTTGTAATCGGGCGTGTTTCAACTTTCAGATGCAACAGAAATTTTACGGATTGGTCAATCCGTTCGCGAGATATGGCAGTTTGGACGTAAGAAACGCATGAGAAACTCAAAATTTTCGCAGTTCTGATGCTCGAAACGAATGACCAGAACGGCCTAGGGGAAAAGTACTCATACCGTTGTAATCGGGCGAGTATCTACTTTCAGATGCAACAGCAATTTTGCGGATTGGTGTATCCGTTCGCGAGATATGGCAGTTTGGAGGTAAGTAACGCTTGAGAAACTCAAAATTTTGGCAGTTCTGATGCTCGATACGAATAACTAGAACGGCTTAGGGGAAAAGTACGCATACAGTTGTAATCGGGCGAGTTTCTACTTTCAGATGCAACAGAAAGTTTGCGGATTGGTCAATCCGTTCGCGCGATATGGCAGTTTGGAGGTGAGAAACGCTTGAGAAACTCAAAATTTTCGCAGTTCTGATGCTCGACAAGCATAACTAGAACGGCCTAGGGGAGAAGTACTCATACTGATGTAATCGGGCTAGTTTCTACTTTCAGATGCAACAGAAATTTTGCGGATTGTTCTATCCGTTCGCGAGGTATGGCAGTTTGGAGGAAAGAAACGGCTGAGAAACTCGAAATTTTCACATTTCTGATGCTCGAAACGAATAACTAGAACGGCCTAGGGGAAAAGTACTCATACCGTTGCAATCGGTCGAGTATCTACTTTCAGATGCAACAGAAAAGTTGCGGATTCGTCAATCCTTTCGCGAGATATGGCAGTTTGGATGTAAGAAACGCTTGAGAAACTCAAAATTTTCGCAGTTCTTCTGCTCGACAAGCATAACTAGAACGGCGTAGGGGAGAAGTAGTCATACTGATGTAATCGGGCTAGTTTCTACTTTCAGATGCAACAGAAATTTTGCGGATTGGTCTATCCGTTCGCGAGATATGGCAGTTTGGAGGTAAGAAACGCTTGAGCAACTCAAAATTTTAGCAGTTCTGATGCTCGAAACGAACAACCAGAACGGCCTAGGGGAAAAGTACGCATACCATTGTAATCGGGCGAGTTTCTACTTTCAGATGCAACAGAAATTTTGCGGATTGGTCAATCCGTTCGCGAGATATGGCAGTTTGGAGGTAAGAAACGCATGAGAAACTCAAAATTTTCGCAGTTCTGATGCTCGAAACGAATAACTAGAACGGCCTAGGGGAAAAGTACACATACCGTTGCAATTGGGCGTATTTGTACTTTCAGATGCAACAGAAATTTTGCGGATTGGTCTATCCGTTCGCGAGATATGGCAGTTTGGAGGTAAGAAACGCTTGAGAAACTCAAAATTTTCGCAGTTCTGATGCTCGAAACGAATAACTAGAACGGCTTAGGGGAAAAGTACGCATACAGTTGTAATCGGGCGAGTTTCTACTTTCAGATGCAACAGAAAGTTTGCGGATTGGTCAATCCGTTCGCGCGATATGGCAGTTTGGAGGTGAGAAACGCTTGAGAAACTCAAAATTTTCGCAGTTATGATGCTCGACAAGCATAACTAGAACGGCCTAGGGGAATAGTACGCATACCGTTGTAATCGGGCGAGTTTCCACTTTCAGATGCAACAGAAATTTTGCGGATTGGTCAATCCGTTCCCGAGATATGGCAGTTTGGAGGAAAGAAACGGTTGAGAAACTCAAAATTTTCACATTTCTGATGCTCGAAACGAATAACTAGAACGGCATAGGGGAAAAGTACGCATACAGTTGTAATCGGGCGAGTTTCTACTTTCAGATGCAACAGAAATTTTGCGGATTGTTCAATCCGTTCGCGAGATATGGCTGTTTGGAGGTAAGAAATGCTTGAGAAACTCAAAATTTTCGCAGTTCTGATGCTCGAAACGAATAACTAGAACGGCCTAGGGGAAAAGTACGCATACGGTTGAAATCGGGCGAGTCTCTACTTTCAGATGCAACAGAAATTTTGCGGATTGGACAATCCGTTCCCGAGATATGGCAGTTTGGAGGTAAGAAACGCATGAGAAACACAAAATTTTCGCAGTTCTGATGCTCGAAACGAATGACCAGAACGGCCTAGGGGAAAAGTACTCATACCGTTGTAATCGGGCGAGTATCTACTTTCAGATGCAACAGCAATTTTGCGGATTGGTGTATCCGTGCGCGAGATATGGCAGTTTGGATGTAAGAAACGCTTGAGAAACTCAAAATTTTCGCAGTTCTGATGCTCCAAACGAATAACTAAAACGGCCTAGGGGAAAAGTACTCATACCGTTGTAATCGGGCGAGTTTCTACTTTCAGGTGCAACAGAAATTTTGCGGATTCGTCAATCCGTTCGCGAGATGTGGCAGTTTGGAGGTAAGATTCGCTTGAGAAACTCAAAATTTTCGCAGTTCTGATGCTCAAAACGAATAACTAGAACGACTTACGGGAAAAGTACGCATACCGTTGTAATCGGGCGAGTTTCTACTTTCAGATGCAACAGAAATTTTGCGGATTGGTCAATCCGTTCGCGTGATATGGCAGTTTGGAGGTAAGAAACGGTTGAGAAACTCAAAATTTTCACAGTTCTGATGCTCGAAACGAATAACTAGTACGGCCTAGGGGAAAAGTACTCATACCGTTGTAATCGGGCGTGTTTCAACTTTCAGATGCAACAGAAATTTTGCGGATTGGTCAATCCGTTCGCGAGATATGGCAGTTTGGACGTAAGAAACGCTTGAGAAACTAAAAATTTTTGCAGTTCTGATGCTCGAAACGAATAACTAGAACGGCCTAGGGGAAAAGTATACATACCGTTGTAATCGGGCGAGTTTCTACTTGCAGATGCAACAGAAATTTTGCGGATTGGTCAATCCGTTCGCGAGATATGGCAGTTTGGAGGTAAGAAACGCTTGAGAAACTCAAAATTTTCGCAGTTCTGATGCTCGAAACGAATAACTAGAACGGCTTAGGGGAAAAGTACGCATACAGTTGTAATCGGGCGAGTTTCTACTTTCAGATGCAACAGAAAGTTTGCGGATTGGTCAATCCGTTCGTGCGATATGGCAGTTTGGAGGTGAGAAACGCTTGAGAAACTCAAAATTTTCGCAGTTCTGATGCTCGACAAGCATAACTAGAACGGCCTAGGGGAAAAGTACGCATACCGTTGTAATCGGGCGAGTTTCTACTTTCAGATGCAACAGAAATTTTGCGGATTGGTCAATCCGTTCGCGTGATATGGCAGTTTGGAGGTAAGAAACTGTTGAGAAACTCAAAATTTTCACAGTTCTGATGCTCGAAACGAATAACTAGCACGGCCTAGGGGAAAAGTACGCATACAGTTGTAATCGGGCGAGTTTCTACTTTCAGATGCAACAGAAATTTTGCGGATTGGTCAATCCGTTCGCGAGATGTGGCAGTTTGTAAGTAAGAAACGCTTGAGAAACTCAAAATATTCGCAGTTCTGATGCTCGAAACGAATAACTAGGACGACTTACGGGAAAAGTACGCATACCGTTGTAATCGGGCGAGTTTCTACTTTCAGATGCAACAGAAATTTTGCGGATTGGTCAATCCGTTCCCGAGATTTGGCAGTTTGGAGGAAAGAAACGGCTGAGAATCTCAAAATTTTCACACTTCTGATGCTCGAAACGAATAACTAGAACGGCCTAGGGGAAAAGTACGCATACCGTTGTAATCGGGCGAGTTTCTACTTTCAGATGCAACAGAAATTTTGCGGATTGGTCAATCCGTTCGCGTGATATGGCAGTTTGGAGGTAAGAAACGCTTGAGAAACTCAAAATTTTCGCAGTTCTGATGCTCCAAACGAATAACTAAAACGGCATAGGGGAAAAGTACGCATACAGTTGTAATCGGGCGAGTTTCTACTTTCAGATGCAACAGAAAGTTTGCGGATTGGTCAATTCGTTCGTGCGATATGGCAGTTTGGAGGTGAGAAACGCTTGAGAAACTCAAAATTTTCGCAGTTCTGATGCTCGACAAGCACAACTAGAACGGCCTAGGGGAAAAGTACGCATACCGTTGTAATCGGGCGAGTTTCTACTTTCAGATGCAACAGAAATTTTGCGGATTGGTCAATCCGTTCGCGTGATATGGCAGTTTGGAGGTAAGAAACGGTTGAGAAACTCAAAATTTTCACAGTTCTGATGCTCGAAACGAATAACTAGCACGGCCTAGGGGAAAAGTACTCATACCGTTGTAATCGGGCGTGTTTCAACTTTCAGATGCAACAGAAATTTTACGGATTGGTCAATCCGTTCGCGAGATATGGCAGTTTGGACGTAAGAAACGCATGAGAAACTCAAAATTTTCGCAGTTCTGATGCTCGAAACGAATGACCAGAACGGCCTAGGGGAAAAGTACTCATACCGTTGTAATCGGGCGAGTATCTACTTTCAGATGCAACAGCAATTTTGCGGATTGGTGTATCCGTTCGCGAGATATGGCAGTTTGGAGGTAAGTAACGCTTGAGAAACTCAAAATTTTGGCAGTTCTGATGCTCGATACGAATAACTAGAACGGCTTAGGGGAAAAGTACGCATACAGTTGTAATCGGGCGAGTTTCTACTTTCAGATGCAACAGAAAGTTTGCGGATTGGTCAATCCGTTCGCGCGATATGGCAGTTTGGAGGTGAGAAACGCTTGAGAAACTCAAAATTTTCGCAGTTCTGATGCTCGACAAGCATAACTAGAACGGCCTAGGGGAGAAGTACTCATACTGATGTAATCGGGCTAGTTTCTACTTTCAGATGCAACAGAAATTTTGCGGATTGTTCTATCCGTTCGCGAGGTATGGCAGTTTGGAGGAAAGAAACGGCTGAGAAACTCGAAATTTTCACATTTCTGATGCTCGAAACGAATAACTAGAACGGCCTAGGGGAAAAGTACTCATACCGTTGCAATCGGTCGAGTATCTACTTTCAGATGCAACAGAAAAGTTGCGGATTCGTCAATCCTTTCGCGAGATATGGCAGTTTGGATGTAAGAAACGCTTGAGAAACTCAAAATTTTCGCAGTTCTTCTGCTCGACAAGCATAACTAGAACGGCGTAGGGGAGAAGTAGTCATACTGATGTAATCGGGCTAGTTTCTACTTTCAGATGCAACAGAAATTTTGCGGATTGGTCTATCCGTTCGCGAGATATGGCAGTTTGGAGGTAAGAAACGCTTGAGCAACTCAAAATTTTAGCAGTTCTGATGCTCGAAACGAACAACCAGAACGGCCTAGGGGAAAAGTACGCATACCATTGTAATCGGGCGAGTTTCTACTTTCAGATGCAACAGAAATTTTGCGGATTGGTCAATCCGTTCGCGAGATATGGCAGTTTGGAGGTAAGAAACGCATGAGAAACTCAAAATTTTCGCAGTTCTGATGCTCGAAACGAATAACTAGAACGGCCTAGGGGAAAAGTACACATACCGTTGCAATTGGGCGTATTTGTACTTTCAGATGCAACAGAAATTTTGCGGATTGGTCTATCCGTTCGCGAGATATGGCAGTTTGGAGGTAAGAAACGCTTGAGAAACTCAAAATTTTCGCAGTTCTGATGCTCGAAACGAATAACTAGAACGGCTTAGGGGAAAAGTACGCATACAGTTGTAATCGGGCGAGTTTCTACTTTCAGATGCAACAGAAAGTTTGCGGATTGGTCAATCCGTTCGCGCGATATGGCAGTTTGGAGGTGAGAAACGCTTGAGAAACTCAAAATTTTCGCAGTTATGATGCTCGACAAGCATAACTAGAACGGCCTAGGGGAATAGTACGCATACCGTTGTAATCGGGCGAGTTTCCACTTTCAGATGCAACAGAAATTTTGCGGATTGGTCAATCCGTTCCCGAGATATGGCAGTTTGGAGGAAAGAAACGGTTGAGAAACTCAAAATTTTCACATTTCTGATGCTCGAAACGAATAACTAGAACGGCATAGGGGAAAAGTACGCATACAGTTGTAATCGGGCGAGTTTCTACTTTCAGATGCAACAGAAATTTTGCGGATTGTTCAATCCGTTCGCGAGATATGGCTGTTTGGAGGTAAGAAATGCTTGAGAAACTCAAAATTTTCGCAGTTCTGATGCTCGAAACGAATAACTAGAACGGCCTAGGGGAAAAGTACGCATACGGTTGAAATCGGGCGAGTCTCTACTTTCAGATGCAACAGAAATTTTGCGGATTGGACAATCCGTTCCCGAGATATGGCAGTTTGGAGGTAAGAAACGCATGAGAAACACAAAATTTTCGCAGTTCTGATGCTCGAAACGAATGACCAGAACGGCCTAGGGGAAAAGTACTCATACCGTTGTAATCGGGCGAGTATCTACTTTCAGATGCAACAGCAATTTTGCGGATTGGTGTATCCGTGCGCGAGATATGGCAGTTTGGATGTAAGAAACGCTTGAGAAACTCAAAATTTTCGCAGTTCTGATGCTCCAAACGAATAACTAAAACGGCCTAGGGGAAAAGTACTCATACCGTTGTAATCGGGCGAGTTTCTACTTTCAGGTGCAACAGAAATTTTGCGGATTCGTCAATCCGTTCGCGAGATGTGGCAGTTTGGAGGTAAGATTCGCTTGAGAAACTCAAAATTTTCGCAGTTCTGATGCTCAAAACGAATAACTAGAACGACTTACGGGAAAAGTACGCATACCGTTGTAATCGGGCGAGTTTCTACTTTCAGATGCAACAGAAATTTTGCGGATTGGTCAATCCGTTCGCGTGATATGGCAGTTTGGAGGTAAGAAACGGTTGAGAAACTCATAATTTTCACAGTTCTGATGCTCGAAACGAATAACTAGTACGGCCTAGGGGAAAAGTACTCATACCGTTGTAATCGGGCGTGTTTCAACTTTCAGATGCAACAGAAATTTTGCGGATTGGTCAATCCGTTCGCGAGATATGGCAGTTTGGACGTAAGAAACGCTTGAGAAACTAAAAATTTTTGCAGTTCTGATGCTCGAAACGAATAACTAGAACGGCCTAGGGGAAAAGTATACATACCGTTGTAATCGGGCGAGTTTCTACTTGCAGATGCAACAGAAATTTTGCGGATTGGTCAATCCGTTCGCGAGATATGGCAGTTTGGAGGTAAGAAACGCTTGAGAAACTCAAAATTTTCGCAGTTCTGATGCTCGAAACGAATAACTAGAACGGCTTAGGGGAAAAGTACGCATACAGTTGTAATCGGGCGAGTTTCTACTTTCAGATGCAACAGAAAGTTTGCGGATTGGTCAATCCGTTCGTGCGATATGGCAGTTTGGAGGTGAGAAACGCTTGAGAAACTCAAAATTTTCGCAGTTCTGATGCTCGACAAGCATAACTAGAACGGCCTAGGGGAAAAGTACGCATACCGTTGTAATCGGGCGAGTTTCTACTTTCAGATGCAACAGAAATTTTGCGGATTGGTCAATCCGTTCGCGTGATATGGCAGTTTGGAGGTAAGAAACTGTTGAGAAACTCAAAATTTTCACAGTTCTGATGCTCGAAACGAATAACTAGCACGGCCTAGGGGAAAAGTACGCATACAGTTGTAATCGGGCGAGTTTCTACTTTCAGATGCAACAGAAATTTTGCGGATTGGTCAATCCGTTCGCGAGATGTGGCAGTTTGTAAGTAAGAAACGCTTGAGAAACTCAAAATATTCGCAGTTCTGATGCTCGAAACGAATAACTAGGACGACTTACGGGAAAAGTACGCATACCGTTGTAATCGGGCGAGTTTCTACTTTCAGATGCAACAGAAATTTTGCGGATTGGTCAATCCGTTCCCGAGATTTGGCAGTTTGGAGGAAAGAAACGGCTGAGAATCTCAAAATTTTCACACTTCTGATGCTCGAAACGAATAACTAGAACGGCATAGGGGAAAAGTACGCATACAGTTGTAATCGGGCGAGTTTCTACTTTCAGATGCAACAGAAAGTTTGCGGATTGGTCAATTCGTTCGTGCGATATGGCAGTTTGGAGGTGAGAAACGCTTGAGAAACTCAAAATTTTCGCAGTTCTGATGCTCGACAAGCACAACTAGAACGGCCTAGGGGAAAAGTACGCATACCGTTGTAATCGGGCGAGTTTCTACTTTCAGATGCAACAGAAATTTTGCGGATTGGTCAATCCGTTCGCGTGATATGGCAGTTTGGAGGTAAGAAACGCTTGAGAAACTCAAAATTTTCGCAGTTCTGATGCTCCAAACGAATAACTAAAACGGCCTAGGGGAAAAGTACTCATACCGTTGTAATCGGGCGAGTTTCTACTTTCAGGTGCAACAGAAATTTTGCGGATTCGTCAATCCGTTCGCGAGATGTGGCAGTTTGGAGGTAAGATTCGCTTGAGAAACTCAAAATTTTCGCAGTTCTGATGCTCAAAACGAATAACTAGAACGACTTACGGGAAAAGTACGCATACCGTTGTAATCGGGCGAGTTTCTACTTTCAGATGCAACAGAAATTTTTAGGATTGGTCAATCCGTTCGCGTGATATGGCAGTTTGGAGGTAAGAAACGGTTGAGAAACTCAAAATTTTCACAGTTCTGATGCTCGAAACGAATAACTAGTACGGCCTAGGGGAAAAGTACTCATACCGTTGTAATCGGGCGTGTTTCAACTTTCAGATGCAACAGAAATTTTGCGGATTGGTCAATCCGTTCGCGAGATATGGCAGTTTGGACGTAAGAAACGCTTGAGAAACTAAAAATTTTTGCAGTTCTGATGCTCGAAACGAATAACTAGAACGGCCTAGGGGAAAAGTATACATACCGTTGTAATCGGGCGAGTTTCTACTTTCAGATGCAACAGAAATTTTGCGGATTGGTCAATCCGTTCGCGAGATATGGCAGTTTGGAGGTAAGATACGCTTGAGAAACTCAAAATTTTCGCAGTTCTGATGCTCGAAACGAATAACTAGAACGGCTTAGGGGAAAAGTACGCATACAGTTGTAATCGGGAGAGTTTCTACTTTCAGATGCAACAGAAAGTTTGCGGATTGGTCAATCCGTTCGTGCGATATGGCAGTTTGGAGGTGAGAAACGCTTGAGAAACTCAAAATTTTCGCAGTTCTGATGCTCGACAAGCATAACTAGAACGGCCTAGGGGAAAAGTACGCATACCGTTGTAATCGGGCGAGTTTCTACTTTCAGATGCAACAGAAATTTTGCGGATTGGTCAATCCGTTCGCGTGATATGGCAGTTTGGAGGTAAGAAACTGTTGAGAAACTCAAAATTTTCACAGTTCTGATGCTCGAAACGAATAACTAGCACGGCCTAGGGGAAAAGTACGCATACAGTTGTAATCGGGCGAGTTTCTACTTTCAGATGCAACAGAAATTTTGCGGATTGGTCAATCCGTTCGCGAGATGTGGCAGTTTGTAAGTAAGAAACGCTTGAGAAACTCAAAATATTCGCAGTTCTGATGCTCGAAACGAATAACTAGAACGACTTACGGGAAAAGTACGCATACCGTTGTAATCGGGCGAGTTTCTACTTTCAGATGCAACAGAAATTTTGCGGATTGGTCAATCCGTTCCCGAGATTTGGCAGTTTGGAGGAAAGAAACGGTTGAGAATCTCAAAATTTTCACATTTCTGATGCTCGAAACGAATAACTAGAACGGCATAGGGGAAAAGTACGCATACAGTTGTAATCGGGCGAGTTTCTACTTTCAGATGCAACAGAAAGTTTGCGGATTGGTCAATTCGTTCGTGCGATATGGCAGTTTGGAGGTGAGAAACGCTTGAGAAACTCAAAATTTTCGCAGTTCTGATGCTCGACAAGCACAACTAGAACGGCCTAGGGGAAAAGTACGCATACCGTTGTAATCGGGCGAGTTTCTACTTTCAGATGCAACAGAAATTTTGCGGATTGGTCAATCCGTTCGCGTGATATGGCAGTTTGGAGGTAAGAAACGGTTGAGAAACTCAAAATTTTCACAGTTCTGATGCTCGAAACGAATAACTAGCACGGCCTAGGGGAAAAGTACTCATACCGTTGTAATCGGGCGTGTTTCAACTTTCAGATGCAACAGAAATTTTACGGATTGGTCAATCCGTTCGCGAGATATGGCAGTTTGGACGTAAGAAACGCATGAGAAACTCAAAATTTTCGCAGTTCTGATGCTCGAAACGAATGACCAGAACGGCCTAGGGGAAAAGTACTCATACCGTTGTAATCGGGCGAGTATCTACTTTCAGATGCAACAGCAATTTTGCGGATTGGTGTATCCGTTCGCGAGATATGGCAGTTTGGAGGTAAGTAACGCTTGAGAAACTCAAAATTTTGGCAGTTCTGATGCTCGATACGAATAACTAGAACGGCTTAGGGGAAAAGTACGCATACAGTTGTAATCGGGCGAGTTTCTACTTTCAGATGCAACAGAAAGTTTGCGGATTGGTCAATCCGTTCGCGCGATATGGCAGTTTGGAGGTGAGAAACGCTTGAGAAACTCAAAATTTTCGCAGTTCTGATGCTCGACAAGCATAACTAGAACGGCCTAGGGTAGAAGTACTCATACTGATGTAATCGGGCTAGTTTCTACTTTCAGATGCAACAGAAATTTTGCGGATTGGTCTATCCGTTCGCGAGGTATGGCAGTTTGGAGGAAAGAAACGGCTGAGAAACTCGAAATTTTCACATTTCTGATGCTCGAAACGAATAACTAGAACGGCATAGGGGAAAAGTACGCAAACAGTTGTAATCGGGCGAGTTTCTACTTTCAGATGCAACAGAAATTTTGCGGATTGGTCAATCCGTTCGCGCGATATGGCAGTTTGGAGGTGAGAAACGCTTGAGAAACTCAAAATTTTCGCAGTTATGATGCTCGACAAGCATAACTAGAACGGCCTAGGGGAATAGTACGCATACCGTTGTAATCGGGCGAGTTTCCACTTTCAGATGCAACAGAAATTTTGCGGATTGGTCAATCCGTTCCCGAGATATGGCAGTTTGGAGGAAAGAAACGGTTGAGAAACTCAAAATTTTCACATTTCTGATGCTCGAAACGAATAACTAGAACGGCCTAGGGGAAAAGTACTCATACCGTTGCAATCGGTCGAGTATCTACTTTCAGATGCAACAGAAAAGTTGGGGATTCGTCAATCCTTTCGCGAGATATGGCAGTTTGGATGTAAGAAACGCTTGAGAAACTCAAAATTTTCGCAGTTCTTCTGCTCGACAAGCATAACTAGAACGGCCTAGGGGAGAAGTACTCATACTGATGTAATCGGGCTAGTTTCTACTTTCAGATGCAACAGAAATTTTGCGGATTGGTCTATCCGTTCGCGAGATATGGCAGTTTGGAGGTAAGAAACGCTTGAGCAACTCAAAATTTTAGCAGTTCTGATGCTCGAAACGAACAACCAGAACGGCCTAGGGGAAAAGTACGCATACCATTGTAATCGGGCGAGTTTCTACTTTCAGATGCAACAGAAATTTTGCGGATTGGTCAATCCGTTCGCGAGATATGGCAGTTTGGAGGTAAGAAACGCATGAGAAACTCAAAATTTTCGCAGTTCTGATGCTCGAAACGAATAACTAGAACGGCTTAGGGTAAAAGTACGCATACAGTTGTAATCGGGCGAGTTTCTACTTTCAGATGCAACAGAAATTTTGCGGATTGTTCAATCCGTTCGCGAGATATGGCTGTTTGGAGGTAAGAAATGCTTGAGAAACTCAAAATTTTCGCAGTTCTGATGCTCGAAACAAATAACTAGAACGGCCTAGGGGAAAAGTACGCATACAGTTGTAATCGGGCGAGTTTCTACTTTCAGATGCAACAGAAATTTTGCGGATTGTTCAATCCGTTCGCGAGATATGGCTGTTTGGAGGTAAGAAATGCTTGAGAAACTCAAAATTTTCGCAGTTCTGATGCTCGACAAGCACAACTAGAACGGCCTAGGGGAAAAGTACGCATACCGTTGTAATCGGGCTAGTTTCTACTTTCAGATGCAACAGAAATTTTGCGGATTGGTCAATCCGTTCGCGCGATATGGCAGTTTGGAGGTGAGAAACGCTTGAGAAACTCAAAATTTTCGCAGTTATGATGCTCGACAAGCATAACTAGAACGGCCTAGGGGAATAGTACGCATACCGTTGTAATCGGGCGAGTTTCCACTTTCAGATGCAACAGAAATTTTGCGGATTGGTCAATCCGTTCCCGAGATATGGCAGTTTGGAGGAAAGAAACGGTTGAGAAACTCAAAATTTTCACATTTCTGATGCTCGAAACGAATAACTAGAACGGCATAGGGAAAAGTACGCAAACAGTTGTAATCGGGCGAGTTTCTACTTTCAGATGCAACAGAAATTTGCGGATTGTTCAATCCGTTCGCGAGATATGGCTGTTTGGAGGTAAGAAATGCTTGAGAAACTCAAAATTTTCGCAGTTCTGATGCTCGAAACGAATAACTAGAACGGCCTAGGGGAAAAGTACGCATACGGTTGAAATCGGGCGAGTCTCTACTTTCAGATGCAACAGAAATTTTGCGGATTGGACAATCCGTTCGCGAGATATGGCAGTTTGGAGGTAAGAAACGCATGAGAAACACAAAATTTTCGCAGTTCTGATGCTCGAAACGAATGACCAGAACGGCCTAGGGGAAAAGTACTCATACCGTTGTAATCGGGCGAGTATCTACTTTCAGATGCAACAGCAATTTTGCGGATTGGTGTATCCGTGCGCGAGATATGGCAGTTTGGATGTAAGAAACGCTTGAGAAACTCAAAATTTTCGCAGTTCTGATGCTCCAAACGAATAACTAAAACGGCCTAGGGGAAAAGTACTCATACCGTTGTAATCGGGCGAGTTTCTACTTTCAGGTGCAACAGAAATTTTGCGGATTCGTCAATCCGTTCGCGAGATGTGGCAGTTTGGAGGTAAGATTCGCTTGAGAAACTCAAAATTTTCGCAGTTCTGATGCTCAAAACGAATAACTAGAACGACTTACGGGAAAAGTACGCATACCGTTGTAATCGGGCGAGTTTCTACTTTCAGATGCAACAGAAATTTTGCGGATTGGTCAATCCGTTCGCGTGATATGGCAGTTTGGAGGTAAGAAACGGTTGAGAAACTCAAAATTTTCACAGTTCTGATGCTCGAAACGAATAACTAGTACGGCCTAGGGGAAAAGTACTCATACCGTTGTAATCGGGCGTGTTTCAACTTTCAGATGCAACAGAAATTTTGCGGATTGGTCAATCCGTTCGCGAGATATGGCAGTTTGGACGTAAGAAACGCTTGAGAAACTAAAAATTTTTGCAGTTCTGATGCTCCAAACGAATAACTAGAACGGCCTAGGGGAAAAGTATACATACCGTTGTAATCGGGCGAGTTTCTACTTTCAGATGCAACAGAAATTTTGCGGATTGGTCAATCCGTTCGCGAGATATGGCAGTTTGGAGGTAAGAAACGCTTGAGAAACTCAAAATTTTCGCAGTTCTGATGCTCGAAACGAATAACTAGAACGGCTTAGGGGAAAAGTACGCATACAGTTGTAATCGGGCGAGTTTCTACTTTCAGATGCAACAGAAAGTTTGCGGATTGGTCAATCCGTGCGTGCGATATGGCAGTTTGGAGGTGAGAAACGCTTGAGAAACTCAAAATTTTCGCAGTTCTGATGCTCGACAAGCATAACTAGAACGGCCTAGGGGAAAAGTACGCATACCGTTGTAATCGGGCGAGTTTCTACTTTCAGATGCAACAGAAATTTTGCGGATTGGTCAATCCGTTCGCGTGATATGGCTGTTTGGAGGTAAGAAACGGTTGAGAAACTCAAAATTTTCACATTTCTGATGCTCGAAACGAATAACTAGAACGGCATAGGGGAAAAGTACGCAAACAGTTGTAATCGGGCGAGTCTCTACTTTCAGATGCAACAGAAATTTTGCGGATTGGACAATCCGTTCGCGAGATATGGCAGTTTGGAGGTAAGAAATGCATGAGAAACACAAAATTTTCGCAGTTCTGATGCTCGAAACGAATGACCAGAACGGCCTAGGGGAAAAGTACTCATACCGTTGTAATCGGGCGAGTATCTACTTTCAGATGCAACAGCAATTTTGCGGATTGGTGTATCCGTGCGCGAGATATGGCAGTTTGGATGTAAGAAACGCTTGAGAAACTCAAAATTTTCGCAGTTCTGATGCTCCAAACGAATAACTAAAACGGCCTAGGGGAAAAGTACTCATACCGTTGTAATCGGGCGAGTTTCTACTTTCAGGTGCAACAGAAATTTTGCGGATTCGTCAATCCGTTCGCGAGATGTGGCAGTTTGGAGGTAAGATTCGCTTGAGAAACTCAAAATTTTCGCAGTTCTGATGCTCAAAACGAATAACTAGAACGACTTACGGGAAAAGTACGCATACCGTTGTAATCGGGCGAGTTTCTACTTTCAGATGCAACAGAAATTTTGCGGATTGGTCAATCCGTTCGCGTGATATGGCAGTTTGGAGGTAAGAAACGGTTGAGAAACTCAAAATTTTCACAGTTCTGATGCTCGAAACGAATAACTAGTACGGCCTAGGGGAAAAGTACTCATACCGTTGTAATCGGGCGTGTTTCAACTTTCAGATGCAACAGAAATTTTGCGGATTGGTCAATCCGTTCGCGAGATATGGCAGTTTGGACGTAAGAAACGCTTGAGAAACTAAAAATTTTTGCAGTTCTGATGCTCGAAACGAATAACTAGAACGGCCTAGGGGAAAAGTATACATACCGTTGTAGTCGGGCGAGTTTCTACTTTCAGATGCAACAGAAATTTTGCGGATTGGTCAATCCGTTCGCGAGATATGGCAGTTTGGAGGTAAGAAACGCTTGAGAAACTCAAAATTTTCGCAGTTCTGATGCTCGAAACGAATAACTAGAACGGCCTAGGGGAAAAGTATACATACCGTTGTAATCGGGCGAGTTTCTACTTTCAGATGCAACAGAAATTTTGCGGATTGGTCAATCCGTTCGCGAGATATGGCAGTTTGGAGGTAAGAAACGCTTGAGAAACTCAAAATTTTCGCAGTTCTGATGCTCGAAACGAATAACTAGAACGGCTTAGGGGAAAAGTACGCATACAGTTGTAATCGGGCGAGTTTCTACTTTCAGATGCAACAGAAAGTTTGCGGATTGGTCAATCCGTTCGTGCGATATGGCAGTTTGGAGGTGAGAAACGCTTGAGAAACTCAAAATTTTCGCAGTTCTGATGCTCGACAAGCATAACTAGAACGGCCTAGGGGAAAAGTACGCATACCGTTGTAATCGGGCGAGTTTCTACTTTCAGATGCAACAGAAATTTTGCGGATTGGTCAATCCGTTCGCGTGATATGGCAGTTTGGAGGTAAGAAACGGTTGAGAAACTCAAAATTTTCACAGTTCTGATACTCGAAACGAATAACTAGCACGGCCTAGGGGAAAAGTACGCATACAGTTGTAATCGGGCGAGTTTCTACTTTCAGATGCAACAGAAATTTTGCGGATTGGTCAATCCGTTCGCGAGATGTGGCAGTTTGTAAGTAAGAAACGCTTGAGAAACTCAAAATATTCGCAGTTCTGATGCTCGAAACGAATAACTAGAACGACTTACGGGAAAAGTACGCATACCGTTGTAATCGGGCGAGTTTCTACTTTCAGATGCAACAGAAATTTTGCGGATTGGTCAATCCGTTCCCGAGATATGGCTGTTTGGAGGTAAGAAATGCTTGAGAAACTCAAAATTTTCGCAGTTCTGATGCTCGACAAGCATAACTAGAACGGCCTAGGGGAGAAGTACTCATACTGATGTAATCGGGCTAGTTTCTACTTTCAGATGCAACAGAAATTTTGCGGATTGGTCTATCCGTTCGCGAGGTATGGCAGTTTGGAGGAAAGAAACGGCTGAGAAACTCGAAATTTTCACATTTCTGATGCTCGAAACGAATAACTAGAACGGCCTAGGGGAAAAGTACTCATACCGTTGCAATCGGTCGAGTATCTACTTTCAGATGCAACAGAAAAGTTGCGGATTCGTCAATCCTTTCGCGAGATATGGCAGTTTGGATGTAAGAAACGCTTGAGAAACTCAAAATTTTCGCAGTTCTTCTGCTCGACAAGCATAACTAGAACGGCCTAGGGGAGAAGTACTCATACTGATGTAATCGGGCTAGTTTCTACTTTCAGATGCAACAGAAATTTTGCGGATTGGTCTATCCGTTCGCGAGATATGGCAGTTTGGAGGTAAGAAACGCTTGAGCAACTCAAAATTTTAGCAGTTCTGATGCTCGAAACGAACAACCAGAACGGCCTAGGGGAAAAGTACGCATACCATTGTAATCGGGCGAGTTTCTACTTTCAGATGCAACAGAAATTTTGCGGATTGGTCAATCCGTTCGCGAGATATGGCAGTTTGGAGGTAAGAAACGCATGAGAAACTCAAAATTTTCGCAGTTCTGATGCTCGAAACGAATAACTAGAACGGCTTAGGGTAAAAGTACGCATACAGTTGTAATCGGGCGAGTTTCTACTTTCAGATGCAACAGAAATTTTGCGGATTGTTCAATCCGTTCACGAGATATGGCTGTTTGGAGGTAAGAAATGCTTGAGAAACTCAAAATTTTCGCAGTTCTGATGCTCGAAACGAATAACTAGAACGGCCTAGGGGAAAAGTACGCATACAGTTGTAATCGGGCGAGTTTCTACTTTCAGATGCAACAGAAATTTTGCGGATTGTTCAATCCGTTCGCGAGATATGGCTGTTTGGAGGTAAGAAATGCTTGAGAAACTCAAAATTTTCGCAGTTCTGATGCTCGACAAGCACAACTAGAACGGCCTAGGGGAAAAGTACGCATACCGTTGTAATCGGGCTAGTTTCTACTTTCAGATGCAACAGAAATTTTGCGGATTGGTCAATCCGTTCGCGCGATATGGCAGTTTGGAAGTGAGAAACGCTTGAGAAACTCAAAATTTTTCGCAGTTATGATGCTCGACAAGCATAACTAGAACGGCCTAGGGGAATAGTACGCATACCGTTGTAATCGGGCGAGTTTCCACTTTCAGATGCAACAGAAATTTTGCGGATTGGTCAATCCGTTCCCGAGATATGGCAGTTTGGAGGAAAGAAACGGTTGAGAAACTCAAAATTTACACATTTCTGATGCTCGAAACGAATAACTAGAACGGCATAGGGGAAAAGTACGCAAACAGTTGTAATCGGGCGAGTTTCTACTTTCAGATGCAACAGAAATTTTGCGGATTGTTCAATCCGTTCGCGAGATATGGCTGTTTGGAGGTAAGAAATGCTTGAGAAACTCAAAATTTTCGCAGTTCTGATGCTCGAAACGAATAACTAGAACGGCCTAGGGGAAAAGTACGCATACGGTTGAAATCGGGCGAGTCTCTACTTTCAGATGCAACAGAAATTTTGCGGATTGGACAATCCGTTCGCGAGATATGGCAGTTTGGAGGTAAGAAACGCATGAGAAACACAAAATTTTCGCAGTTCTGATGCTCGAAACGAATGACCAGAACGGCCTAGGGGAAAAGTACTCATACCGTTGTAATCGGGCGAGTATCTACTTTCAGATGCAACAGCAATTTTGCGGATTGGTGTATCCGTGCGCGAGATATGGCAGTTTGGATGTAAGAAACGCTTGAGAAACTCAAAATTTTCGCAGTTCTGATGCTCCAAACGAATAACTAAAACGGCCTAGGGGAAAAGTACTCATACCGTTGTAATCGGGCGAGTTTCTACTTTCAGGTGCAACAGAAATTTTGCGGATTCGTCAATCCGTTCGCGAGATGTGGCAGTTTGGAGGTAAGATTCGCTTGAGAAACTCAAAATTTTCGCAGTTCTGATGCTCAAAACGAATAACTAGAACGACTTACGGGAAAAGTACGCATACCGTTGTAATCGGGCGAGTTTCTACTTTCAGATGCAACAGAAATTTTGCGGATTGGTCAATCCGTTCGCGTGATATGGCAGTTTGGAGGTAAGAAACGGTTGAGAAACTCAAAATTTTCACAGTTCTGATGCTCGAAACGAATAACTAGTACGGCCTAGGGGAAAAGTACTCATACCGTTGTAATCGGGCGTGTTTCAACTTTCAGATGCAACAGAAATTTTGCGGATTGGTCAATCCGTTCGCGAGATATGGCAGTTTGGACGTAAGAAACGCTTGAGAAACTAAAAATTTTTGCAGTTCTGATGCTCGAAACGAATAACTAGAACGGCCTAGGGGAAAAGTATACATACCGTTGTAATCGGGCGAGTTTCTACTTTCAGATGCAACAGAAATTTTGCGGATTGGTCAATCCGTTCGCGAGATATGGCAGTTTGGAGGTAAGAAACGCTTGAGAAACTCAAAATTTTCGCAGTTCTGATGCTCGAAACGAATAACTAGAACGGCTTAGGGGAAAAGTACGCATACAGTTGTAATCGGGCGAGTTTCTACTTTCAGATGCAACAGAATTTGCGGATTGGTCAATCCGTGCGTGCGATATGGCAGTTTGGAGGTGAGAAACGCTTGAGAAACTCAAAATTTTCGCAGTTCTGATGCTCGACAAGCATAACTAGAACGGCCTAGGGGAAAAGTACGCATACCGTTGTAATCGGGCGAGTTTCTACTTTCAGATGCAACAGAAATTTTGCGGATTGGTCAATCCGTTCGCGTGATATGGCTGTTTGGAGGTAAGAAACGGTTGAGAAACTCAAAATTTTCACATTTCTGATGCTCGAAACGAATAACTAGAACGGCATAGGGGAAAAGTACGCAAACAGTTGTAATCGGGCGAGTTTCTACTTTCAGATGCAACAGAAATTTTGCGGATTGTTCAATCCGTTCGCGAGATATGGCTGTTTGGAGGTAAGAAATGCTTGAGAAACTCAAAATTTTCGCAGTTCTGATGCTCGAAACGAATAACTAGAACGGCCTAGGGGAAAAGTACGCATACGGTTGAAATCGGGCGAGTCTCTACTTTCAGATGCAACAGAAATTTTGCGGATTGGACAATCCGTTCGCGAGATATGGCAGTTTGGAGGTAAGAAACGCATGAGAAACACAAAATTTTCGCAGTTCTGATGCTCGAAACGAATGACCAGAACGGCCTAGGGGAAAAGTACTCATACCGTTGTAATCGGGCGAGTATCTACTTTCAGATGCAACAGCAATTTTGCGGATTGGTGTATCCGTGCGCGAGATATGGCAGTTTGGATGTAAGAAACGCTTGAGAAACTCAAAATTTTCGCAGTTCTGATGCTCCAAATGAATAACTAAAACGGCCTAGGGGAAAAGTACTCATACCGTTGTAATCGGGCGAGTTTCTACTTTCAGGTGCAACAGAAATTTTGCGGATTCGTCAATCCGTTCGCGAGATGTGGCAGTTTGGAGGTAAGATTCGCTTGAGAAACTCAAAATTTTCGCAGTTCTGATGCTCAAAACGAATAACTAGAACGACTTACGGGAAAAGTACGCATACCGTTGTAATCGGGCGAGTTTCTACTTTCAGATGCAACAGAAATTTTGCGGATTGGTCAATCCGTTCGCGTGATATGGCAGTTTGGAGGTAAGAAACGGTTGAGAAACTCAAAATTTTCACAGTTCTGATGCTCGAAACGAATAACTAGTACGGCCTAGGGGAAAAGTACTCATACCGTTGTAATCGGGCGTGTTTCAACTTTCAGATGCAACAGAAATTTTGCGGATTGGTCAATCCGTTCGCGAGATATGGCAGTTTGGACGTAAGAAACGCTTGAGAAACTAAAAATTTTTGCAGTTCTGATGCTCGAAACGAATAACTAGAACGGCCTAGGGGAAAAGTATACATACCGTTGTAATCGGGCGAGTTTCTACTTTCAGATGCAACAGAAATTTTGCGGATTGGTCAATCCGTTCGCGAGATATGGCAGTTTGGAGGTAAGAAACGCTTGAGAAACTCAAAATTTTCGCAGTTCTGATGCTCGAAACGAATAACTAGAACGGCTTAGGGGAAAAGTACGCATACAGTTGTAATCGGGCGAGTTTCTACTTTCAGATGCAACAGAAAGTTTGCGGATTGGTCAATCCGTGCGTGCGATATGGCAGTTTGGAGGTGAGAAACGCTTGAGAAACTCAAAATTTTCGCAGTTCTGATGCTCGACAAGCATAACTAGAACGGCCTAGGGGAAAAGTACGCATACCGTTGTAATCGGGCGAGTTTCTACTTTCAGATGCAACAGAAATTTTGCGGATTGGTCAATCCGTTCGCGTGATATGGCTGTTTGGAGGTAAGAAACGGTTGAGAAACTCAAAATTTTCACATTTCTGATGCTCGAAACGAATAACTAGAACGGCATAGGGGAAAAGTACGCAAACAGTTGTAATCGGGCGAGTTTCTACTTTCAGATGCAACAGAAATTTTGCGGATTGTTCAATCCGTTCGCGAGATATGGCTGTTTGGAGGTAAGAAATGCTTGAGAAACTCAAAATTTTCGCAAGTTCTGATGCTCGAAACGAATAACTAGAACGGCCTAGGGGGAAAAGTACGCATACGGTTGAAATCGGGCGAGTCTCTACTTTCAGATGCAACAGAAATTTTGCGGATTGGACAATCCGTTCGCGAGATATGGCAGTTTGGAGGTAAGAAACGCATGAGAAACACAAAATTTTCGCAGTTCTGATGCTCGAAACGAATGACCAGAACGGCCTAGGGGAAAAGTACTCATACCGTTGTAATCGGGCGAGTATCTACTTTCAGATGCAACAGCAATTTTGCGGATTGGTGTATCCGTGCGCGAGATATGGCAGTTTGGATGTAAGAAACGCTTGAGAAACTCAAAATTTTCGCAGTTCTGATGCTCCAAACGAATAACTAAAACGGCCTAGGGGAAAAGTACTCATACCGTTGTAATCGGGCGAGTTTCTACTTTCAGGTGCAACAGAAATTTTGCGGATTCGTCAATCCGTTCGCGAGATGTGGCAGTTTGGAGGTAAGATTCGCTTGAGAAACTCAAAATTTTCGCAGTTCTGATGCTCAAAACGAATAACTAGAACGACTTACGGGAAAAGTACGCATACCGTTGTAATCGGGCGAGTTTCTACTTTCAGATGCAACAGAAATTTTGCGGATTGGTCAATCCGTTCGCGTGATATGGCAGTTTGGAGGTAAGAAACGGTTGAGAAACTCAAAATTTTCACAGTTCTGATGCTCGAAACGAATAACTAGTACGGCCTAGGGGAAAAGTACTCATACCGTTGTAATCGGGCGTGTTTCAACTTTCAGATGCAACAGAAATTTTGCGGATTGGTCAATCCGTTCGCGAGATATGGCAGTTTGGACGTAAGAAACGCTTGAGAAACTAAAAATTTTTGCAGTTCTGATGCTCGAAACGAATAACTAGAACGGCCTAGGGGAAAAGTATACATACCGTTGTAGTCGGGCGAGTTTCTACTTTCAGATGCAACAGAAATTTTGCGGATTGGTCAATCCGTTCGCGAGATATGGCAGTTTGGAGGTAAGAAACGCTTGAGAAACTCAAAATTTTCGCAGTTCTGATGCTCGAAACGAATAACTAGAACGGCTTAGGGGAAAAGTACGCATACAGTTGTAATCGGGCGAGTTTCTACTTTCAGATGCAACAGAAAGTTTGCGGATTGGTCAATCCGTTCGTGCGATATGGCAGTTTGGAGGTGAGAAACGCTTGAGAAACTCAAAATTTTCGCAGTTCTGATGCTCGACAAGCATAACTAGAACGGCCTAGGGGAAAAGTACGCATACCGTTGTAATCGGGCGAGTTTCTACTTTCAGATGCAACAGAAATTTTGCGGATTGGTCAATCCGTTCGCGTGATATGGCAGTTTGGAGGTAAGAAACGGTTGAGAAACTCAAAATTTTCACAGTTCTGATGCTCGAAACGAATAACTAGCACGGCCTAGGGGAAAAGTACGCATACAGTTGTAATCGGGCGAGTTTCTACTTTCAGATGCAACAGAAATTTTGCGGATTGGTCAATCCGTTCGCGAGATGTGGCAGTTTGTAAGTAAGAAACGCTTGAGAAACTCAAAATATTCGCAGTTCTGATGCTCGAAACGAATAACTAGAACGACTTACGGGAAAAGTACGCATACCGTTGTAATCGGGCGAGTTTCTACTTTCAGATGCAACAGAAATTTTGCGGATTGGTCAATCCGTTCCCGAGATTTGGCAGTTTGGAGGAAAGAAACGGTTGAGAATCTCAAAATTTTCACATTTCTGATGCTCGAAACGAATAACTAGAACGGCATAGGGGAAAAGTACGCATACAGTTGTAATCGGGCGAGTTTCTACTTTCATATGCAACAGAAAGTTTGCGGATTGGTCAATTCGTTCGAGCGATATGGCAGTTTGGAGGTGAGAAACGCTTGAGAAACTCAAAATTTTCGCAGTTCTGATGCTCGACAAGCACAACTAGAACGGCCTAGGGGAAAAGTACGCATACCGTTGTAATCGGGCGAGTTTCTACTTTCAGATGCAACAGAAATTTTGCGGATTGGTCAATCCGTTCGCGTGATATGGCAGTTTGGAGGTAAGAAACGGTTGAGAAACTCAAAATTTTCACAGTTCTGATGCTCGAAACGAATAACTAGCACGGCCTAGGGGAAAAGTACTCATACCGTTGTAATCGGGCGTGTTTCAACTTTCAGATGCAACAGAAATTTTACGGATTGGTCAATCTGTTCGCGAGATATGGCAGTTTGGACGTAAGAAACGCATGAGAAACTCAAAATTTTCGCAGTTCTTCTGCTCGACAAGCATAACTAGAACGGCCTAGGGGAGAAGTACTCATACTGATGTAATCGGGCTAGTTTCTACTTTCAGATGCAACAGAAATTTTGCGGATTGGTCTATCCGTTCGCGAGATATGGCAGTTTGGAGGTAAGAAACGCTTGAGCAACTCAAAATTTTAGCAGTTCTGATGCTCGAAACGAACAACCAGAACGGCCTAGGGGAAAAGTACGCATACCATTGTAATCGGGCGAGTTTCTACTTTCAGATGCAACAGAAATTTTGCGGATTGGTCAATCCGTTCGCGAGATATGGCAGTTTGGAGGTAAGAAACGCATGAGAAACTCAAAATTTTCGCAGTTCTGATGCTCGAAACGAATAACTAGAACGGCTTAGGGGAAAAGTACGCATACAGTTGTAATCGGGCGAGTTTCTACTTTCAGATGCAACAGAAAGTTTGCGGATTGGTCAATCCGTTCGCGCGATATGGCAGTTTGGAGGTGAGAAACGCTTGAGAAACTCAAAATTTTCGCAGTTATGATGCTCGACAAGCATAACTAGAACGGCCTAGGGGAATAGTACGCATACCGTTGTAATCGGGCGAGTTTCCACTTTCAGATGCAACAGAAATTTTGCGGATTGGTCAATCCGTTCGCGTGATATGGCAGTTTGGAGGTAAGAAACGGTTGAGAAACTCAAAATTTTCACAGTTCTGATGCTCGAAACGAATAACTAGCACGGCCTAGGGGAAAAGTACGCATACAGTTGTAATCGGGCGAGTTTCTACTTTCAGATGCAACAGAAATTTTGCGGATTGGTCAATCCGTTCGCGAGATGTGGCAGTTTGTAAGTAAGAAACGCTTGAGAAACTCAAAATATTCGCAGTTCTGATGCTCGAAACGAATAACTAGAACGACTTACGGGAAAAGTACGCATACCGTTGTAATCGGGCGAGTTTCTACTTTCAGATGCAACAGAAATTTTGCGGATTGGTCAATCCGTTCCCGAGATATGGCTGTTTGGAGGTAAGAGATGCTTGAGAAACTCAAAATTTTCGCAGTTCTGATGCTCGACAAGCATAACTAGAACGGCCTAGGGGAGAAGTACTCATACTGATGTAATCGGGCTAGTTTCTACTTTCAGATGCAACAGAAATTTTGCGGATTGGTCTATCCGTTCGCGAGGTATGGCAGTTTGGAGGAAAGAAACGGCTGAGAAACTCGAAATTTTCACATTTCTGATGCTCGAAACGAATAACTAGAACGGCCTAGGGGAAAAGTACTCATACCGTTGCAATCGGTCGAGTATCTACTTTCAGATGCAACAGAAAAGTTGCGGATTCGTCAATCCTTTCGCGAGATATGGCAGTTTGGATGTAAGAAACGCTTGAGAAACTCAAAATTTTCGCAGTTCTTCTGCTCGACAAGCATAACTAGAACGGCCTAGGGGAGAAGTACTCATACTGATGTAATCGGGCTAGTTTCTACTTTCAGATGCAACAGAAATTTTGCGGATTGGTCTATCCGTTCGCGAGATATGGCAGTTTGGAGGTAAGAAACGCTTGAGCAACTCAAAATTTTAGCAGTTCTGATGCTCGAAACGAACAACCAGAACGGCCTAGGGGAAAAGTACGCATACCATTGTAATCGGGCGAGTTTCTACTTTCAGATGCAACAGAAATTTTGCGGATTGGTCAATCCGTTCGCGAGATATGGCAGTTTGGAGGTAAGAAACGCATGAGAAACTCAAAATTTTCGCAGTTCTGATGCTCGAAACGAATAACTAGAACGGCTTAGGGTAAAAGTACGCATACAGTTGTAATCGGGCGAGTTTCTACTTTCAGATGCAACAGAAATTTTGCGGATTGTTCAATCCGTTCACGAGATATGGCTGTTTGGAGGTAAGAAATGCTTGAGAAACTCAAAATTTTCGCAGTTCTGATGCTCGAAACGAATAACTAGAACGGCCTAGGGGAAAAGTACGCATACAGTTGTAATCGGGCGAGTTTCTACTTTCAGATGCAACAGAAATTTTGCGGATTGTTCAATCCGTTCGCGAGATATGGCTGTTTGGAGGTAAGAAATGCTTGAGAAACTCAAAATTTTCGCAGTTCTGATGCTCGACAAGCACAACTAGAACGGCCTAGGGGAAAAGTACGCATACCGTTGTAATCGGGCTAGTTTCTACTTTCAGATGCAACAGAAATTTTGCGGATTGGTCAATCCGTTCGCGCGATATGGCAGTTTGGAAGTGAGAAACGCTTGAGAAACTCAAAATTTTCGCAGTTATGATGCTCGACAAGCATAACTAGAACGGCCTAGGGGAATAGTACGCATACCGTTGTAATCGGGCGAGTTTCCACTTTCAGATGCAACAGAAATTTTGCGGATTGGTCAATCCGTTCCCGAGATATGGCAGTTTGGAGGAAAGAAACGGTTGAGAAACTCAAAATTTTCACATTTCTGATGCTCGAAACGAATAACTAGAACGGCATAGGGGAAAAGTACGCAAACAGTTGTAATCGGGCGAGTTTCTACTTTCAGATGCAACAGAAATTTTGCGGATTGTTCAATCCGTTCGCGAGATATGGCTGTTTGGAGGTAAGAAATGCTTGAGAAACTCAAAATTTTCGCAGTTCTGATGCTCGAAACGAATAACTAGAACGGCCTAGGGGAAAAGTACGCATACGGTTGAAATCGGGCGAGTCTCTACTTTCAGATGCAACAGAAATTTTGCGGATTGGACAATCCGTTCGCGAGATATGGCAGTTTGGAGGTAAGAAACGCATGAGAAACACAAAATTTTCGCAGTTCTGATGCTCGAAACGAATGACCAGAACGGCCTAGGGGGAAAAGTACTCATACCGTTGTAATCGGGCGAGTATCTACTTTCAGATGCAACAGCAATTTTGCGGATTGGTGTATCCGTGCGCGAGATATGGCAGTTTGGATGTAAGAAACGCTTGAGAAACTCAAAATTTTCGCAGTTCTGATGCTCCAAACGAATAACTAAAACGGCCTAGGGGAAAAGTACTCATACCGTTGTAATCGGGCGAGTTTCTACTTTCAGGTGCAACAGAAATTTTGCGGATTCGTCAATCCGTTCGCGAGATGTGGCAGTTTGGAGGTAAGATTCGCTTGAGAAACTCAAAATTTTCGCAGTTGTTCTGATGCTCAAAACGAATAACTAGAACGACTTACGGGAAAAGTACGCATACCGTTGTAATCGGGCGAGTTTCTACTTTTCAGATGCAACAGAAATTTTGCGGATTGGTCAATCCGTTCGCGTGATATGGCAGTTTGGAGGTAAGAAACGGTTGAGAAACTCAAAATTTTCACAGTTCTGATGCTCGAAACGAATAACTAGTACGGCCTAGGGGAAAAGTACTCATACCGTTGTAATCGGGCGTGTTTCAACTTTCAGATGCAACAGAAATTTTGCGGATTGGTCAATCCGTTCGCGAGATATGGCAGTTTGGACGTAAGAAACGCTTGAGAAACTAAAAATTTTTGCAGTTCTGATGCTCGAAACGAATAACTAGAACGGCCTAGGGGAAAAGTATACATACCGTTGTAATCGGGCGAGTTTCTACTTTCAGATGCAACAGAAATTTTGCGGATTGGTCAATCCGTTCGCGAGATATGGCAGTTTGGAGGTAAGAAAACGCTTGAGAAACTCAAAATTTTCGCAGTTCTGATGCTCGAAACGAATAACTAGAACGGCTTAGGGGAAAAGTACGCATACAGTTGTAATCGGGCGAGTTTCTACTTTCAGATGCAACAGAAAGTTTTGCGGATTGGTCAATCCGTGCGTGCGATATGGCAGTTTGGAGGTGAGAAACGCTTGAGAAACTCAAAATTTTCGCAGTTCTGATGCTCGACAAGCATAACTAGAACGGCCTAGGGGAAAAGTACGCATACCGTTGTAATCGGGCGAGTTTCTACTTTCAGATGCAACAGAATTTTGCGGATTGGTCAATCCGTTCGCGTGATATGGCTGTTTGGAGGTAAGAAACGGTTGAGAAACTCAAAATTTTCACATTTCTGATGCTCGAAACGAATAACTAGAACGGCATAGGGGAAAAGTACGCAAACAGTTGTAATCGGGCGAGTTTCTACTTTCAGATGCAACAGAAATTTTGCGGATTGTTCAATCCGTTCGCGAGATATGGCTGTTTGGAGGTAAGAAATGCTTGAGAAACTCAAAATTTTCGCAGTTCTGATGCTCGAAACGAATAACTAGAACGGCCTAGGGGAAAAGTACGCATACGGTTGAAATCGGGCGAGTCTCTACTTTCAGATGCAACAGAAATTTTGCGGATTGGACAATCCGTTCGCGAGATATGGCAGTTTGGAGGTAAGAAACGCATGAGAAACACAAAATTTTCGCAGTTCTGATGCTCGAAACGAATGACCAGAACGGCCTAGGGGAAAAGTACTCATACCGTTGTAATCGGGCGAGTATCTACTTTCAGATGCAACAGCAATTTTGCGGATTGGTGTATCCGTGCGCGAGATATGGCAGTTTGGATGTAAGAAACGCTTGAGAAACTCAAAATTTTCGCAGTTCTGATGCTCCAAACGAATAACTAAAACGGCCTAGGGGAAAAGTACTCATACCGTTGTAATCGGGCGAGTTTCTACTTTCAGGTGCAACAGAAATTTTGCGGATTCGTCAATCCGTTCGCGAGATGTGGCAGTTTGGAGGTAAGATTCGCTTGAGAAACTCAAAATTTTCGCAGTTCTGATGCTCAAAACGAATAACTAGAACGACTTACGGGAAAAGTACGCATACCGTTGTAATCGGGCGAGTTTCTACTTTCAGATGCAACAGAAATTTTGCGGATTGGTCAATCCGTTCGCGTGATATGGCAGTTTGGAGGTAAGAAACGGTTGAGAAACTCAAAATTTTTCACAGTTCTGATGCTCGAAACGAATAACTAGTACGGCCTAGGGGAAAAGTACTCATACCGTTGTAATCGGGCGTGTTTCAACTTTCAGATGCAACAGAAATTTTGCGGATTGGTCAATCCGTTCGCGAGATATGGCAGTTTGGACGTAAGAAACGCTTGAGAAACTAAAAATTTTTGCAGTTCTGATGCTCGAAACGAATAACTAGAACGGCCTAGGGGAAAAGTATACATACCGTTGTAGTCGGGCGAGTTTCTACTTTCAGATGCAACAGAAATTTTGCGGATTGGTCAATCCGTTTCGCGAGATATGGCAGTTT
>NW_027480190.1:0-32680 GCF_051014685.1 Ptiloglossa arizonensis | reverse complement strand
AATAAACGGAGAAACGAACCAGGAAACAGAGAAACGAAGAAAGAAACGGAGAGACGAAGAAAGAAACGGAGAAACGAACAAAGAAACGGAGAAACGAAGAAAGAAACGGAGAAATGATCAAAGAAACAGAGAAACGAAGAAAGAAACGGAGAAACGAACAAGAAACGGAGAAACAAACAATGAAACGGAGAAACGAAGAAAGAAACGGAGAAAAGAAGAAAGAAACGGAGAAACGAAGAATGAAACGGAGAAACGAAGAAAGAAACGGGGAAATAAATGGAGAAACGAGGATATAAACGGAGAAACGAAGAAAGAAACGGAGAAACGAAGAAATAAAGGGAGAAACGAAGAAAGAAACAGAGAAACGGAGAAACGAAGAAATAAACCGAGAAACGGAGAAAGAAACGGAGAAACGAAGAAAGAAACAGAGAAACGGACAATGAAACGCAGAAACGAAGAACGAAACGGAGAAACGAAGAAATAAGAGGAGAAATGAAGAAAGAAACGGAGAAACGGAGAAAGAAACGGAGAAACGAAGAAAGAAACGGAGAAACGAAGAGAGAAACGGTGAAACGAAGAAAGTAGCGGAGGAACGAAGAAAGAAACGGAGAAACGAAGAAAGAAACGGAGAAACGAACAAAGAAACGGAGAAACGAAGAAATATACGGAGAAATGAAGAAACAAACGTAGAAACAAAGAAAGAAAGGGAGAAACGAACAAAGAAACGGAGAAACGAAAAAGGAAACAGAGAAACGAAGAAAGAAATGGAGAAACGAACAAAGAAACGGAGATACGAAGAAAGAAACGGAGAAACGAAGAAAGAAACGCAGAAGCGAACAAAGAAACGGAGAAACGAAGAAAGAAACAGAGAAACGAAGAAAGAAACGCAGAAACGAAGAAAGAAACGGAGAAACGAAGAATGAAACGGAGAAACGAAGAAAAAAACCGAGAAACGGAGAAAGAAACAGAGAAACGGAGAAAGAAACAGAGAAACGAACAATGAAACGCAGAAACGAAGAATGAAACGGAGAAACGAAGAAATAAGCGGAGAAATGAAAAAGAAACGGAGAAACGGAGAAATAAATGGAGAAACGAAGAAATAAACGGAGAAACGAAGAAAGAAACGGAGAAACGAACAAAGAAGCGGAGAAACGAAGAAATATACGGAGAAATGAAGAAACAAACGGAGATACAAAGAAAGAAAGGGAGAAACGAACAAAGAAACGGAGAAACGAACAAAGAAACGGAGAAACGAACAAAGAAACGGAGAAACGAACAATGAAACGCAGAAACGAAGAATGAAACGGAGAAACGAAGATATAAACGGAGAAATGAAGAAAGAAACGGAGAAGCAAAGAAAGAATCGGAGAAACGAACAAAGAAACGGAGAAAAGAAGAAAGAAACGGAGAAACGAAGAATGAAACGGAGAAACGAAGAAAGAAACGGGGAAATAAATGGAGAAACGAAGATATAAACGGAGAAACGAAGAAAGTAACGGAGAAACGAAGAAATAAAGGGAGAAACGAAGAAAGAAACAGAGAAACGGAGAAACGAAGAAATAAACCGAGAAACGGAGAAACGAAGAAAGAAACAGAGAAACGGACAATGAAACGCAGAAACGAAGAACGAAACGGAGAAACGAAGAAATAAGCGGAGAAATGAAGAAAGAAACGGAGAAACGGAGAAAGAAACGGAGAAACGAAGAAAGAAACGGAGAAACGAAGAGAGAAACGGTGAAACGAACAAACAAACGGAGAAACGAAAAAAGAAACAGAGAAACGAAGAAAGAAATGGAGAAACGAACAAAGAAACGGAGATACGAAGAAAGAAACGCAGAAACGAAGAAAGAAACGGAGAAACGAAGAATGAAACGGAGAAACGAAGAAAGAAACGGAGTAATAAATGGAGAAACGAAGAAATAAACGGAGAAACGAACAAGGAAACAGAGAAACGAAGAAAGAAACGGAGAAACGAAGCAAGAAACGGAGAAACGAACAAAGAAACGGAGAAACGAAGAAAGAAACGGAGAAACGAAGAAAGAAACGCAGAAACGAAGAAAGAAACGGAGAAACGAACAAAGAAACGGAGAAACGAAGAAAGAAATGGAGAAACGAACAAAGAAACGGAGAAACGAACAAAGAAACGGAGAAACGAACAAAGAAACGGAGAAACGGAGAAATAAATGGAGAAACGAAGAAATAAACGGAGAAACGAACAAAGGAACGGAGAAACGAACAAAGAAACGGAGAAACGAACAAGGAAACGGAGAAACGAATAAAGAAACGGAGAAACGAACAAAGAAACGGAGAAACGAAGAAATAAACCGAGAAACGGAGAAAGAAACGGAGAAACGAAGAAAGAAACAGAGAAACGAACAATGAAACGCAGAAACGAAGAATGAAACGGAGAAACGAGGAAATAAGCGGAGAAATGAAGAAAGAAACGGAGAAACGGAGAAATAAATGGAGAAACGAAGAAATAAACGGAGAAACGAAGAAAGAAACGGAGAAACGAACAAAGAAACGGAGAAAGGGAGAAATAAATGGAGAAACGAAGAAAGAAACGGAGAAACGGAGAAATAATCGGAGAAACGAAGAAAGAAACGGAGAAACGGAGAAATAAACGGAGAAACGAATATAGAAATGGAGAAACGAACATAGAAACGGAGAAACGAAGAAAGAAGCGGAGAAACGAAGAAAGAAACGGAGAAACGAAGAAAGAAACGGAGAAACGAACAAAGAAACGGAGAAACGAACAAAGAAACGGAGAAACGAAGAAATATACGGAGAAACGAAGAAAGAAACGGAGAAACGAAGAAAGAAACGGAGAAACGAACAAAGAAACGGAGAAACGAACAAAGATACGGAGAAACGAACAAAGAAACGGAGAAACGAAGAAAGAAACGGAGTAACGGAGAAATAAATGGAGAAACGAAGAAATAAACGGAGGAACGAAGAAAGAAACGGAGAAACGGAGAAAGAAACGGAGAAACGAAGAAATGAACGGAGAAACGAAGAAAGACACGAAGAAACGAAGAAAGAAACGGAGAAACGAAGAAAGAAACGGAGAAACGGAGAAATAAACGGAGAAACGAAGAAAGGAATGGAGAAACGAACATAGAAACGGAGAAACGAGGAAGAAGCGGAGAAACGAAGAAAGAAACGGAGAAACGAAGAAAGAAACGAAGAAACGAAGAAAGAAACGGAGAAACGAACAAAGAAACGGAGAAACGAAGAAAGAAACGGAGAAACGAACAAAGAAACGGAGAAACGAACAAAGAAACGGAGAAACGAACAAAGAAACGGAGAAACGAAGAAAAAAACGGAGAAACGGAGAAAGAAACGGAGAAACGAACAAAGAAACGGGAAACGAAAAAGAAACGGAGAAACGAAGAAAGAAACGGAGAAACGAAGAAAGAAACGGAGAAACGGAGAAATAAATGGAGAAACGAAGAAATAAACGGAGAAACGAAGAAAGAAACGGAGAAACGGAGAAAGAAACGGAGAAACGAAGAAATAAACGGAGAAACGGAGAAATAAACGGAGAAACGAAGAAAGAAATGGAGAAACGAACATAGAAACGGAGAAACGAAGAAAGAAGCGGAGAAACGAAGAAAGAAACGGAGAAACGAAGAAAGAAACGGAGAAACGAACAAAGAAACGGAGAAACGAACAAAGAAACGGAGAAACGAAGAAATATACGGAGAAACGAAGAAAGAAACGGAGAAACGAACAAAGAAACGGAGAAACGAAGAAAGAAACGGAGAAACGAACAAAGAAACGGAGAAACGAACAAAGAAACGGAGAAACGAACAAAGAAACGGAGAAACGAAGAAAAAAACGGAGAAACGGAGAAAGAAACGGAGAAACGAACAAAGAAACGGGAAACGAAGAAAGAAACGCAGAAACGAAGAAAGAAACGGAGAAACGAACATAGAAACGGAGAAACGAAGAAAGAAGCGGAGAAACGAAGAAATAAACGGAGAAACGAAGAAAGAAACGGAGAAACGGAGAAAGAAACGGAGAAACGAAGAAAGAAACGGAGAAACGGAGAAATAAACGGAGAAACGAAGAAAGAAATGGAGAAACGAACAAAGAAACGGAGAAACGAACAAAGAAACGGAGAAACGAGCAAAGAAACGGAGAAACGAAGAAAGAAACGGAGAAACGGAGAAATAAATGGAGAAACGAAGAAATAAACGGAGAAACGAAGATAGAAACGGAGAAACGAACAAAGAAACGGAGAAACGATCAAAGAAACGGAGAAACGAACAAAGAAACGGAGAAACGAACAAAGAAACGGAGAAACGAACAAAGAAACGGAGAAACGAAGAAATAAACCGGGAAACGGAGAAAGAAACGGAGAAACGAAGAAAGAAACAGAGAAACGAACAATGAAACGCAGAAACGAAGAATGAAACGGAGAAACGAAGAAATAAGCGGAGAAATGAAAAAGAAACGGAGAAACGGAGAAATAAATGGAGAAACGAAGAAATAAACGGAGAAACGGAGAAATAAACGGAGAAACGAAGAAAGAAATGGAGAAACGAACATAGAAACGGAGAAACGAAGAAAGAAGCGGAGAAACGAAGAAAGAAACGGAGAAACGAAGAAAGAAACGGAGAAACGAACAAAGAAACGGAGAAACGAACAAAGAAACGGAGAAACGAAGAAATATACGGAGAAACGAAGAAAGAAACGGAGAAACGAAGAAAGAAACGGAGAAACGAACAAAGAAACGGAGAAACGAACAAAGATACGGAGAAACGAACAAAGAAACGGAGAAACGAAGATAGAAACGGAGAAACGGAGAAATAAATGGAGAAACGAAGAAATAAACGGAGGAACGAAGAAAGAAACGGAGAAACGGAGAAAGAAACGGAGAAACGAAGAAATAAACGGAGAAACGAAGAAAGACACGAAGAAACGAAGAAAGAAACGGAGAAACGAAGAAAGAAACGGAGAAGCGGAGAAATAAACGGAGAAACGAAGAAAGAAATGGAGAAACGAACATAGAAACGGAGAAACGAAGAAAGAAGCGGAGAAACGAAGAAAGAAACGGAGAAACAAAGAAAGAAACGGAGAAACGAACAAAGAAACGGAGAAACGAACAAAGAAACGGAGAAACGAAGAAAGAAACGGAGAAACGAAGAAAGAAACGGAGGAGCGAAGAAAGAAACGAAGAAACGAACCAAGAAACGGAGAATCGAACAAGGAAACGGAGAAACGAAGAAAGAAACGGAGAAACGAAGAAAGAAACGGAGAAACGAAGAAAGAAACGGAGATACGAACAATGAAACGGAGAAACGAAGAAAGAAACGGAGAAACGAAGAAAAAGACGGAGAAAAGTAGAAAGAAACGGAGATACGAACAAAGAAACGCAGAAACGAAGAATGAAACGGAGAAACGACGAAATGAACGGAGAAATGAAGAACGAAACGGAGAAACAAAGAAAGGAACGGAGAAACGAAGGAAGAAACGGAGAAACGAAGAAGGAAATGGAGAAACGAACGAAGAAACGGAGAAACGAAGAAAGAAACGGAGAAACGAACAAAGAAACGGAGAAACGAAGAAAGAAACGGAGAAACGAACAATGAAACGGAGAAACGAACAAAGAAACGGAGGAACGGAGAAATAATTGGAGAAACGAAGAAATAATCGGTGAAACGAACAAGGAAACGGAGAAACGAAGAAATAATCGGAGAAACGAACAAGGAAACGGAGAAACGAAGACAGAAACGGAGAAACCAAGAAAGAAACGAAGAAAGAAACGGAGAAACGAAGAAAGAAACGGAGAAACGAACAAAGAAACGGAGAAACGAACAAAGAAACGGAGGAACGGAGAAACAAATGGAGAAGCGAAGAAATAAACGGAGAAACGAAGAAAGAAACGGAGAAACGAAGAAAGAAACGGAGAAACGAAGAAAGAATCGGAGAAACGAAGAAACAAACGGAGAAACGAAGAAAGAAACGGAGAAATAAATGGAGAAACGAAGAAATAAACCGCAAAACGGAAAAAGAAACGGAGAAAAGAAGAAAGAGACGGAGAAACGAAGAAAGAAACGGAGAAACGGAGAAATAAATGGAGAAGCGAAGAAATAAACGGAGAAACGAAGAAAGAAACGGAGAAACGAAGAAAGAAACGGAGAAACGAACAAAGAAACGGAGAAACGAACAAAGAAACGGAGGAACGGAGAAACAAATGGAGAAGCGAAGAAATAAACGGAGAAACGAAGAAAGAAACGGAGAAACGAAGAAAGAAACGGAGAAACGAACAAAGAAACGGAGAAACGAACAAAGAAACGGAGAAACGAAGAAAGAAACGGAGAAACGAACATAGAAACGGAGAAACGAAGAAAGAAGCGGAGAAACGAAGAAATAAACGGAGAAACGAAGAAAGAAACGGAGAAACGGAGAAAGAAACGGAGAAACGAAGAAAGAAACGGAGAAACGGAGAAATAAACGGAGAAACGAAGAAAGAAATGGAGAAACGAACAAAGAAACGGAGAAACGAACAAAGAAACGGAGAAACGAGCAAAGAAACGGAGAAACGAAGAAAGAAACGGAGAAACGGAGAAATAAATGGAGAAACGAAGAAATAAACGGAGAAACGAAGATAGAAACGGAGAAACGAACAAAGAAACGGAGAAACGATCAAAGAAACGGAGAAACGAACAAAGAAACGGAGAAACGAACAAAGAAACGGAGAAACGAACAAAGAAACGGAGAAACGAAGAAATAAACCGGGAAACGGAGAAAGAAACGGAGAAACGAAGAAAGAAACAGAGAAACGAACAATGAAACGCAGAAACGAAGAATGAAACGGAGAAACGAAGAAATAAGCGGAGAAATGAAAAAGAAACGGAGAAACGGAGAAATAAATGGAGAAACGAAGAAATAAACGGAGAAACGGAGAAATAAACGGAGAAACGAAGAAAGAAATGGAGAAACGAACATAGAAACGGAGAAACGAAGAAAGAAGCGGAGAAACGAAGAAAGAAACGGAGAAACGAAGAAAGAAACGGAGAAACGAACAAAGAAACGGAGAAACGAACAAAGAAACGGAGAAACGAAGAAATATACGGAGAAACGAAGAAAGAAACGGAGAAACGAAGAAAGAAACGGAGAAACGAACAAAGAAACGGAGAAACGAACAAAGATACGGAGAAACGAACAAAGAAACGGAGAAACGAAGATAGAAACGGAGAAACGGAGAAATAAATGGAGAAACGAAGAAATAAACGGAGGAACGAAGAAAGAAACGGAGAAACGGAGAAAGAAACGGAGAAACGAAGAAATAAACGGAGAAACGAAGAAAGACACGAAGAAACGAAGAAAGAAACGGAGAAACGAAGAAAGAAACGGAGAAGCGGAGAAATAAACGGAGAAACGAAGAAAGAAATGGAGAAACGAACATAGAAACGGAGAAACGAAGAAAGAAGCGGAGAAACGAAGAAAGAAACGGAGAAACGAAGAAAGAAACGGAGAAACGAACAAAGAAACGGAGAAACGAACAAAGAAACGGAGAAACGAAGAAAGAAACGGAGAAACGAAGAAAGAAACGGAGGAGCGAAGAAAGAAACGAAGAAACGAACCAAGAAACGGAGAATCGAACAAGGAAACGGAGAAACGAAGAAAGAAACGGAGAAACGAAGAAAGAAACGGAGAAACGAAGAAAGAAACGGAGATACGAACAATGAAACGGAGAAACGAAGAAAGAAACGGAGAAACGAAGAAAAAGACGGAGAAAAGTAGAAAGAAACGGAGATACGAACAAAGAAACGCAGAAACGAAGAATGAAACGGAGAAACGACGAAATGAACGGAGAAATGAAGAACGAAACGGAGAAACAAAGAAAGGAACGGAGAAACGAAGGAAGAAACGGAGAAACGAAGAAGGAAATGGAGAAACGAACGAAGAAACGGAGAAACGAAGAAAGAAACGGAGAAACGAACAAAGAAACGGAGAAACGAAGAAAGAAACGGAGAAACGAACAATGAAACGGAGAAACGAACAAAGAAACGGAGGAACGGAGAAATAATTGGAGAAACGAAGAAATAATCGGAGAAACGAACAAGGAAACGGAGAAACGAAGAAATAATCGGAGAAACGAACAAGGAAACGGAGAAACGAAGACAGAAACGGAGAAACCAAGAAAGAAACGAAGAAAGAAACGGAGAAACGAAGAAAGAAACGGAGAAACGAAGAAAGAATCGGAGAAACGAAGAAACAAACGGAGAAACGAAGAAAGAAACGGAGAAATAAATGGAGAAACGAAGAAATAAACCGAAAAACGGAAAAAGAAACGGAGAAAAGAAGAAAGAGACGGAGAAACGAAGAAAGAAACGGAGAAACGGAGAAATAAATGGAGAAGCGAAGAAATAAACGGAGAAACGAAGAAAGAAACGGAGAAACGAAGAAAGAAACGGAGAAACGAACAAAGAAACGGAGAAACGAACAAAGAAACGGAGGAACGGAGAAACAAATGGAGAAGCGAAGAAATAAACGGTGAAACGAAGAAAGAAACGGAGAAACGAAGAAAGAAACGGAGAAACGAACAAAGAAACGGAGAAACGAACAAAGAAACGGAGGAACGGAGAAACAAATGGAGAAGCGAAGAAATAAACGGAGAAACGAAGAAAGAAACGGAGAAACGAAGAAAGAAACGGAGAAACGAAGAAAGAAACGGCGAAACGAAGAAAGAAACGGAGAAACGAAGAAAGAAACGGAGAAACGAAGAAACAAACGGAGAAACGAAGAAAGAAACGGAGAAATAAATGGAGAAACGAAGAAATAAACCGAAAAACGGAAAAAGAAACGGAGAAACGAAGAAAGAGACGGAGAAACGAAGAAAGAAACGGAGAAACGGAGAAATAAGTGGAGAAACGAGGAAATAAACGGAGAAACGAAGAAAGAAACGGAGAAACGAAGAAAGAAACGGAGAAACGAAGAAAGAAACGGAGAAACGAAGAAAGAAACGGAGAAACGAAGAAACAAACGGAGAAACGAAGAAAGAAACGGAGAAATAAATGGAGAAACGAAGAAATAAACCGAAAAACGGAAAAAGAAACGGAGAAACGAAGAAAGAGACGGAGAAACGAAGAAAGAAACGGAGAAACGGAGAAATAAATGGAGATACGAAGAAATAATCGGAGAAACGAAGAATGAAACGGACAAACGAAGAAATAAACGGAGAAATGAAGAAAGAAACGGAGAAAGAAACGGTGAAACGAAGAAATAAACGGAGAAACGAAGAATGAAACGGAGAAACGAAGAAAGAAACGGAGAAACGAACAAAGAAACGGAGAAACGAACAAAGAAACGGAGAAACGAACAAAGAAACGGAGAAACGAACAAAGATACGGAGAAACGAACAAAGAAACGGAGAAACGAACAAAGAAACGGCGGAACGGAGAAATAAATGGAGAAACGAAGAAATAAACGGAGAAACGAACAAGGAAACGGAGAAACGAAGAAAGAAACGGAGATACCAAGAAAGAAACGAAGAAAGAAACGGAGAAACGAACAAAGAAACGGAGAAACGAACAAAGAAACGGAGGAACGGAGAAATAAATGGAGAAGCGAAGAAATAAACGGAGAAACGAAGAAAGAAACGGAGAAACGAAGAAAGAAACCGAGAAACGAAGAAAGAAACGGAGAAACGAAGAAAGAAACGGAGAAACGAAGAAAGAGACGGAGAAACGAAGAAAGAAACGGAGAAACGGAGAAATAAATGGAGAAACGAAGAAATAAACCGAAAAACGGAAAAAGAAACGGAGAAACGAAGAAAGAGACGGAGAAACGAAGAAAGAAACGGAGAAACGGAGAAATAAATGTAGAAACGAGGAAATAAACGGAGAAACGAAGAAAGAAACGGAGAAACGGAGAAAGAAACGGAGAAACGAAGAAATAAACGGAGAAACGAAGAAAGACACGAAGAAACGAAGAAAGAAACGGAGAAACGAACAAAGAAACGGAGAAACGAAGAAACAAACGGAGAAACGAAGAAAGAAACGGAGAAATAGATGGAGAAACGAAGAAATAAACCGAAAAACGGAAAAAGAAACGGAGAAACGAAGAAAGAGACGGAGAAACGAAGAAAGAAACGGAGAAACGGAGAAATAAATGGAGATACGAAGAAATAATCGGAGAAACGAAGAATGAAACGGACAAACGAAGAAATAAACGGAGAAATGAAGAAAGAAACGGAGAAAGAAACGGTGAAACGAAGAAATAAACGGAGAAACGAAGAATGAAACGGAGAAACGAAGAAAGAAACGGAGAAACGAAGAAAGAAACGGGGAAACGAAGAAAGAAACAGAGAAACGGAGAAAGAAACGGAGAAAGAAACGGAGAAACGAAGAAATAAACCGAGAAACGGAGAAAGAAACGGAGAAACGAAGAAAGAAACAGAGTAACGAGGAAAGAAACGGAGAAACGAAGAAATAAACGGAGAAACGAAGAAATAAACGGAGAAACGAACAAAGAAACGGAGAAACGAAGAAAGAAACGGAGAAGCGAACAATGAAACGCAGAAACGAAGAATGAAACGGAGAAACGAAGAAATAAACGGAGAAACGAAGAAAGAAACGGAGAAACGAAGAAAGAAACGGAGAAACGAAGAAAGAAACGGGGAAACGAAGAAAGAAACGGAGAAACGAAGAAATAAACGGAGAAACGAAGAAAGACACGAAGAAACGAAGAAAGAAACGAAGAAACGAACAAAGAAACGGAGAAACGAACAAGGAAACGGAGAAACGAAGAAAGAAACGGGGAAACGAGCAAAGAAACGGAGGAACGGAGAAATAAATGGAGAAGCGAAGAAATAAACGGAGAAACGAAGAAAGAAACGGAGAAACGAAGAAAGAAACGGAGAAACGAAGAAAGAAACGGAGAAACGAAGAAAGAAACCGAGAAACGAAGAAAGAAACGGAGAAACGAAGAAAGAATCGGAGAAACGAAGAAACAAACGGAGAAACGAAGAAAGAAACGGAGAAATAAATGGAGAAACGAAGAAATAAACCGAAAAACGGAAAAAGAAACGGAGAAAAGAAGAAAGAGACGGAGAAACGAAGAAAGAAACGGAGAAACGGAGAAATAAATGGAGAAGCGAAGAAATAAACGGAGAAACGAAGAAAGAAACGGAGAAACGAACAAAGAAACGGAGAAACGAACAAAGAAACGGAGGAACGGAGAAACAAATGGAGAAGCGAAGAAATAAACGGAGAAACGAAGAAAGAAACGGAGAAACGAAGAAAGAAACGGAGAAACGAACAAAGAAACGGAGAAACGAACAAAGAAACGGAGGAACGGAGAAACAAATGGAGAAGCGAAGAAATAAACGGAGAAACGAAGAAAGAAACGGAGAAACGAAGAAAGAAACGGAGAAACGAAGAAAGAAACGGCGAAACGAAGAAAGAAACGGAGAAACGGAGAAATAAATGGAGATACGAAGAAATAAACGGAGAAACGAAGAATGAAACGGACAAACGAAGAAATAAACGGAGAAATGAAGAAAGAAACGGAGAAAGAAACGGTGAAACGAAGAAATAAACGGAGAAACGAAGAATGAAACGGAGAAACGAAGAAAGAAACGGAGAAACGAAGAAAGAAACGGGGAAACGAAGAAAGAAACAGAGAAACGGAGAAAGAAACGGAGAAACGAAGAAATAAACCGAGAAACGGAGAAAGAAACGGAGAAACGAAGAAAGAAACAGAGTAACGAGGAAAGAAACGGAGAAACGAAGAAATAAACGGAGAAACGAAGAAATAAACGGAGAAACGAACAAAGAAACGCAGAAACGAAGAAAGAAACGGAGAAGCGAACAATGAAACGCAGAAACGAAGAATGAAACGGAGAAACGAAGAAATAAACGGAGAAACGAAGAAAGAAACGGAGAAACGAAGAAAGAAACGGAGAAACGAAGAAAGAAACGGGGAAACGAAGAAAGAAACGGAGAAACGAAGAAATAAACGGAGAAACGAAGAAAGACACGAAGAAACGACGAAAGAAACGAAGAAACGAACAAAGAAACGGAGAAACGAACAAGGAAACGGAGAAACGAAGAAAGAAACGGGGAAACGAGCAAAGAAACGGAGGAACGGAGAAATAAACGGAGAAGCGAAGAAATAAACGGAGAAACGAAGAAAGAAACGGAGAAACGAAGAAAGAAACGGAGAAACGAAGAAAGAAACGGAGAAACGAAGAAAGAAACGGAGAAACGAAGAAAGAAACGGAGAAACGAAGAAAGAAACGGAGAAACGACGAAAGAAACGGAGAAACGAAGAAACAAACGGAGAAACGAAGAAAGAAACGGAGAAATAAATGGAGAAACGAAGAAATAAACCGAGAAACGGAAAAAGAAACGGAGAAAAGAAGAAAGAGACGGAGAAACGAAGAAAGAAACGGAGAAACGGAGAAGTAAATGGAGAAACGAAGAAATAAACGGAGTAACGAAGAAAGAAACGGAGAAACGGAGAAACGAAGAAAGAAACGAAGATACGAACAAAGAAACGGAGAAACGAACAACGAAACGGAGAAACGAAGAAAGAAACGGGGAAACGAAGAAAGGAACGGAGAAACGAAGAAAGGAACGGAGAAACGAAGAAAGAAACGGAGATGCCAACAAAGAAACGGAGAAACGAAGAAAGAAACGGGGAAACGAAGAAAGAAACGGAGAAACGAAGAAATAAACGGAGAAACGAAGAAAGACACGAAGAAACGAAGAAAGAAACGAAGAAACGAACAAAGAAACGGAGAAACGAACAAGGAAACGGAGAAACGAAGAAAGAAACGGGGAAACGAGCAAAGAAACGGAGGAACGGAGAAATAAATGGAGAAGCGAAGAAATAAACGGAGAAACGAAGAAAGAAACGGAGAAGCGAACAATGAAACGCAGAAACGAACAATGAAACGGAGAAACGAAGAAATAAACGGAGAAACGAAGAAAGAAACGGAGAAACGAAGAAAGAAACGGAGAAACGAAGAAAGAAACGGGGAAACGAAGAAAGAAACGGAGAAACGAAGAAATAAACGGAGAAACGAAGAAAGAAACGGAGAAACGAAGAAAGAAACGGAGAAACGAAGAAAGAAACGGGGAAACGAAGAAAGAAACGGAGAAACGAAGAAATAAACGGAGAAACGAAGAAAGACACGAAGAAACGAACAAAGAAACGAAGAAACGAACAAAGAAACGGAGAAACGAACAAGGAAACGGAGAAACGAAGAAAGAAACGGGGAAACGAGCAAAGAAACGGAGGAACGGAGAAATAAATGGAGAAGCGAAGAAATAAACGGAGAAACGAAGAAAGAAACGGAGAAACGAAGAAAGAAACGGAGAAACGAAGAAAGAAACGGAGAAACGAAGAAAGAAACGGAGAAACGAAGAAACAAACGGAGAAACGAAGAAAGAAACGGGGAAATAAATGGAGAAACGAAGAAATAAACCGAAAAACGGAAAAAGAAACGGAGAAACGAAGAAAGAGACGGAGAAACGAAGAAATAAACCGAGAAACGGAGAAAGAAACGGAGAAACGAAGAAAGAAACAGAGAAACGAAAAATGAAACGCAGAAACGAAGAATGAAACGGAGAAACGAAGAAATAAACGGAGAAATTAAGAAAGAAACGGAGAAACGGAGAAATAAATGGAGAAACGAAGAAATAAACGGAGAAACGAAGAGAGAAACGGTGAAACGAAGAAAGAAACGGAGAAACGAAGAAAGAAACGGAGAAACGAAGAAAGAAACGGAGAAACAAAGAAACAACCGGAGAAACGAAGAAAGAAACGGAGAAATAAATGGAGAAACGAAGAAATAAACCGAAAAACGGAAAAAGAAACGGAGAAACGAAGAAAGAGACGGAGAAACGAAGAAAGAAACGGAGAAACGGAGAAATAAATGGAGAAACGAAGAAATAAACGGAGAAACGACGAAAGAAACGGAGAAACGGAGAAAGAAACGGAGAAACGAAGAAATAAACGGAGAAACGAAGAAATAAACGGAGAAACGAACAAAGAAACGGAGAAACGAAGAAAGAAACGGAGAAGCGAACAATGAAACGCAGAAACGAAGAATGAAACGGAGAAACGAAGATATAAACGGAGAAATGAAGAAAGAAACGGAGAAACGAAGAAAGAAACGGGGAAACGAGCAAAGAAACGGAGGAACGGAGAAATAAATGGAGAAGCGAAGAAATAAACGGAGAAACGAAGAAAGAAACGGAGAAACGAAGAAAGAAACGGAGAAACGAAGAAAGAAACGGAGAAACGAAGAAAGAAACCGAGAAACGAAGAAAGAAACGGAGAAACGAAGAAAGAATCGGAGAAACGAAGAAACAAACGGAGAAACGAAGAAAGAAACGGAGAAATAAATGGAGAAACGAAGAAATAAACCGAAAAACGGAAAAAGAAACGGAGAAAAGAAGAAAGAGACGGAGAAACGAAGAAAGAAACGGAGAAACGGAGAAATAAATGGAGAAGCGAAGAAATAAACGGAGAAACGAAGAAAGAAACGGAGAAACGAACAAAGAAACGGAGAAACGAACAAAGAAACGGAGGAACGGAGAAACAAATGGAGAAGCGAAGAAATAAACGGAGAAACGAAGAAAGAAACGGAGAAACGAAGAAAGAAACGGAGAAACGAACAAAGAAACGGAGAAACGAACAAAGAAACGGAGGAACGGAGAAACAAATGGAGAAGCGAAGAAATAAACGGAGAAACGAAGAAAGAAACGGAGAAACGAAGAAAGAAACGGAGAAACGAAGAAAGAAACGGCGAAACGAAGAAAGAAACGGAGAAACGAAGAAAGAAACGGAGAAACGAAGAAACAAACGGAGAAACGAAGAAAGAAACGGAGAAATAAATGGAGAAACGAAGAAATAAACCGAGAATCGGAAAAAGAAACGGAGAAAAGAAGAAAGAGACGGAGAAACGAAGAAAGAAACGGAGAAACGGAGAAGTAAATGGAGAAACGAAGAAATAAACGGAGTAACGATGAAAGAAACGGAGAAACGGAGAAACGAAGAAAGAAACGAAGATACGAACAAAGAAACGGAGAAACGAACAACGAAACGGAGAAACGAAGAAAGAAACCGAGAAACGAAGAAAGAAACGGAGAAACGAAGAAAGAATCGGAGAAACGAAGAAACAAACGGAGAAACGAAGAAAGAAACGGAGAAATAAATGGAGAAACGAAGAAATAAACCGAAAAACGGAAAAAGAAACGGAGAAAAGAAGAAAGAGACGGAGAAACGAAGAAAGAAACGGAGAAACGGAGAAATAAATGGAGAAGCGAAGAAATAAACGGAGAAACGAAGAAAGAAACGGAGAAACGAAGAAACAAACGGAGAAACGAAGAAAGAAACGGAGAAATAAATGGAGAAACGAAGAAATAAACCGAGAAACGGAAAAAGAAACGGAGAAAAGAAGAAAGAGACGGAGAAACGAAGAAAGAAACGGAGAAACGGAGAAGTAAATGGAGAAACGAAGAAATAAACGGAGTAACGATGAAAGAAACGGAGAAACGGAGAAACGAAGAAAGAAACGAAGATACGAACAAAGAAACGGAGAAACGAACAACGAAACGGAGAAACGAAGAAAGAAACCGAGAAACGAAGAAAGAAACGGAGAAACGAAGAAAGAATCGGAGAAACGAAGAAACAAACGGAGAAACGAAGAAAGAAACGGAGAAATAAATGGAGAAACGAAGAAATAAACCGAAAAACGGAAAAAGAAACGGAGAAAAGAAGAAAGAAACGGAGAAACGAAGAAAGAAACGGAGAAACGAAGAAAGAAACGGAGAAACGAAGAAAGAAACGGAGAAACGAAGAAACAAACGGAGAAACGAAGAAAGAAACGGAGAAATAAATGGAGAAACGAAGAAATAAACCGAAAAACGGAAAAAGAAACGGAGAAACGAAGAAAGAGACGGAGAAACGAAGAAAGAAACGGAGAAACGGAGAAATAAATGGAGATACGAAGAAATAAACGGAGAAACGAAGAATGAAACGGACAAACGAAGAAATAAACGGAGAAATGAAGAAAGAAACGGAGAAAGAAACGGTGAAACGAAGAAATAAACGGAGAAACGAAGAATGAAACGGAGAAACGAAGAAAGAAACGGAGAAACGAAGAAAGAAACGGGGAAACGAAGAAAGAAACAGAGAAACGGAGAAAGAAACGGAGAAACGAAGAAATAAACCGAGAAACGGAGAAAGAAACGGAGAAACGAAGAAAGAAACAGAGTAACGAGGAAAGAAACGGAGAAACGAAGAAATAAACGGAGAAACGAAGAAATAAACGGAGAAACGAACAAAGAAACGCAGAAACGAAGAAAGAAACGGAGAAGCGAACAATGAAACGCAGAAACGAAGAATGAAACGGAGAAACGAAGAAATAAACGGAGAAACGAAGAAAGAAACGGAGAAACGAAGAAAGAAACGGAGAAACGAAGAAAGAAACGGGGAAACGAAGAAAGAAACGGAGAAACGAAGAAATAAACGGAGAAACGAAGAAAGACACGAAGAAACGACGAAAGAAACGAAGAAACGAACAAAGAAACGGAGAAACGAACAAGGAAACGGAGAAACGAAGAAAGAAACGGGGAAACGAGCAAAGAAACGGAGGAACGGAGAAATAAACGGAGAAGCGAAGAAATAAACGGAGAAACGAAGAAAGAAACGGAGAAACGAAGAAAGAAACGGAGAAACGAAGAAAGAAACGGAGAAACGAAGAAAGAAACGGAGAAACGAAGAAAGAAACGGAGAAACGAAGAAAGAAACGGAGAAACGACGAAAGAAACGGAGAAACGAAGAAACAAACGGAGAAACGAAGAAAGAAACGGAGAAATAAATGGAGAAACGAAGAAATAAACCGAGAAACGGAAAAAGAAACGGAGAAAAGAAGAAAGAGACGGAGAAACGAAGAAAGAAACGGAGAAACGGAGAAGTAAATGGAGAAACGAAGAAATAAACGGAGTAACGAAGAAAGAAACGGAGAAACGGAGAAACGAAGAAAGAAACGAAGATACGAACAAAGAAACGGAGAAACGAACAACGAAACGGAGAAACGAAGAAAGAAACGGGGAAACGAAGAAAGGAACGGAGAAACGAAGAAAGGAACGGAGAAACGAAGAAAGAAACGGAGATGCCAACAAAGAAACGGAGAAACGAAGAAAGAAACGGGGAAACGAAGAAAGAAACGGAGAAACGAAGAAATAAACGGAGAAACGAAGAAAGACACGAAGAAACGAAGAAAGAAACGAAGAAACGAACAAAGAAACGGAGAAACGAACAAGGAAACGGAGAAACGAAGAAAGAAACGGGGAAACGAGCAAAGAAACGGAGGAACGGAGAAATAAATGGAGAAGCGAAGAAATAAACGGAGAAACGAAGAAAGAAACGGAGAAGCGAACAATGAAACGCAGAAACGAACAATGAAACGGAGAAACGAAGAAATAAACGGAGAAACGAAGAAAGAAACGGAGAAACGAAGAAAGAAACGGAGAAACGAAGAAAGAAACGGGGAAACGAAGAAAGAAACGGAGAAACGAAGAAATAAACGGAGAAACGAAGAAAGAAACGGAGAAACGAAGAAAGAAACGGAGAAACGAAGAAAGAAACGGGGAAACGAAGAAAGAAACGGAGAAACGAAGAAATAAACGGAGAAACGAAGAAAGACACGAAGAAACGAACAAAGAAACGAAGAAACGAACAAAGAAACGGAGAAACGAACAAGGAAACGGAGAAACGAAGAAAGAAACGGGGAAACGAGCAAAGAAACGGAGGAACGGAGAAATAAATGGAGAAGCGAAGAAATAAACGGAGAAACGAAGAAAGAAACGGAGAAACGAAGAAAGAAACGGAGAAACGAAGAAAGAAACGGAGAAACGAAGAAAGAAACGGAGAAACGAAGAAACAAACGGAGAAACGAAGAAAGAAACGGGGAAATAAATGGAGAAACGAAGAAATAAACCGAAAAACGGAAAAAGAAACGGAGAAACGAAGAAAGAGACGGAGAAACGAAGAAATAAACCGAGAAACGGAGAAAGAAACGGAGAAACGAAGAAAGAAACAGAGAAACGAAAAATGAAACGCAGAAACGGAGAATGAAACGGAGAAACGAAGAAATAAACGGAGAAATTAAGAAAGAAACGGAGAAACGGAGAAATAAATGGAGAAACGAAGAAATAAACGGAGAAACGAAGAGAGAAACGGTGAAACGAAGAAAGAAACGGAGAAACGAAGAAAGAAACGGAGAAACGAAGAAAGAAACGGAGAAACAAAGAAACAACCGGAGAAACGAAGAAAGAAACGGAGAAATAAATGGAGAAACGAAGAAATAAACCGAAAAACGGAAAAAGAAACGGAGAAACGAAGAAAGAGACGGAGAAACGAAGAAAGAAACGGAGAAACGGAGAAATAAATGGAGAAACGAAGAAATAAACGGAGAAACGACGAAAGAAACGGAGAAACGGAGAAAGAAACGGAGAAACGAAGAAATAAACGGAGAAACGAAGAAATAAACGGAGAAACGAACAAAGAAACGGAGAAACGAAGAAAGAAACGGAGAAGCGAACAATGAAACGCAGAAACGAAGAATGAAACGGAGAAACGAAGATATAAACGGAGAAATGAAGAAAGAAACGGAGAAACAAAGAAAGAATCGGAGAAACGATCAAAGAAACGGAGAAACGAAGAAAGAAACGGAGAAACGAAGAATGAAACGGGGAAACGAAGAAAGAAACGGGGAAATAAATGGAGAAACGAAGATATAACCGGAGAAACGAAGAAAGAAACGGAGAAACGAAGAAGTAAACGGAGAAACGAAGAAAGAAACAGAGAAACGGAGAAAGAAACGGAGAAACGAAGAAATATACCGAGAAACGTAGAAAGAAACGGAGAAACGAAGAAAGAAACAGAGAAACGAACAATGAAACGCAGAAACGAAGAATGAAACGGAGAAACGAAGAAATAAACGGAGAATTGAAGAAAGAAACGGAGAAACGAAGAAAGAAACGAAGAAACGAACAAAGAAACGGAGAAACGAAGAAAAGACGGAGAAACGTAGAAAGAAACGGAGATACGAACAACGAAACGCAGAAACGAAGAATGAAACGGAGAAACGAAGAAAGAAACGGAGAAACGAAGAAAGAAACGGAGAAACGAAGAAACAAACGGAGAAACGAAGAAAGAAACGGAGAAATAAATGGAGAAACGAAGAAATAAACCGAAAAACGGAAAAGGAAACGGAGAAACAAAGAAAGAGACGGAGAAACGAAGAAAGAAACGGAGAAACGGAGAAATAAATGGAGAAACGAAGAAATAAACCGAAAAACGGAAAAAGAAACGGAGAAACGAAGAAAGAGACGGAGAAGCGAAGAAAGAAACGGAGAAACGGAGAAATAAATGGAGAAACGAGGAAATAAACGGAGAAGCGAAGAAAGAAACGGAGAAACGGAGAAAGAAACGGAGAAACGAAGAAATAAACGGAGAAACGAAGAAAGACACGAAGAAACGAAGAAAGAAACGGAGAAGCGAACAAAGAAACGGAGAAACGAAGAAATAAACGGAGAAACGAAGAAAGACACGAAGAAACGAAGAAAGAAACGGAGAAGCGAACAAAGAAACGGAGAAACGAACAAAGAAACGGAGGAACGGAGAAGTGAATGGAGAAGCGAAGAAATAAACGGCGAAACGAAGAAAGAAACGGAGAAACGAAGAAAGAAACGGAGAAACGAAGAAAGAAACGGAGAAACGAAGAAACAAACGGAGAAACGAAGAAAGAAACGGAGAAATAAATGGAGAAACGAAGAAATAAACCGAAAAACGGAAAAAGAAACGGAGAAACGAAGAAACAGACGGAGAAACGAAGAAAGAAACGGAGAAACGGAGAAATAAATGGAGAAACGAAGAAATAAACGGAGTAACGAAGAAAGAAACGGAGAAACGGAGAAACGAAGAAATAAACGGAGAAACGAAGAAAGACACGAAGAAACGAAGAAAGAATCGGAGAAACGAACAAAGAAACGGAGAAACGAAGAAAGAAACGGAGAAACGAAGAAAGAAGCGGAGAAACGAACAAAGGAACGGAGAAACGAAGGAAGAAACGGCGCAACGAAGAAAGAAACGCAGAAACGAAGAAAGAAACGGAGAAACGAAGAAAGACACGGAGAAACGAAGAAAGAAACGGAGAAACGGAGAAATAAATGGAGAAACGAAGAAATAAACGGAGAAACGAAGAAAGAATCGGAGAAACGGAGAAAGAAACGGAGAAACGAAGAAATAAACGGAGAAACGAAGAATGAAACGGAGAAACGAAGAAAGAAACGGAGAAACGAAGAAAGAAACGGGGAAACGAAGAAAGAAACAGAGAAACGGAGAAAGAAACGGAGAAACGGAGAAAGAAACAGAGAAACGAAAAATGAAACGCAGAAACGAAGAATGAAACGGAGAAACGAAGAAATAAACGGAGAAATGAAGAAAGAAACGGAGAAACGGAGAAATAAATGGAGAAACGAAGAAATAAACGGAGAAACGAAGAGAGAAACGGTGAAACGAAGAAAGAAACGGAGAAACGAAGAAAGAAACGGAGAAACGAAGAAAGAAACGGAGAAACGAAGAAAGAAACTGAGAAACGAAGAAACAAACGGAGAAACGAAGAAAGAAACGGAGCAATAAATGGAGAAACGAAGAAATAAACCGAAAAACGGAAAAAGAAACGGAGAAACGAAGGAAGAGACGGAGAAACGAAGAAAGAAACGGAGAAACGGAGAAATAAATGGAGAAACGAAGAAATAAACGGAGAAACGAAGAAAGAAACGGAGAAACGGAGAAACGAAGAAATAAACGGAGAAACGAAGAAATAAACGGAGAAACGAACAAAGAAACGGAGAAACGAAGAAAGAAACGGAGAAGCGAACAATGAAACGCAGAAACGAAGAATGAAACGGAGAAACGAAGATATAAACGGAGAAATGAAGAAAGAAACGGAGAAACAAAGAAAGAATCGGAGAAACGAACAAAGAAACGGAGAAACGAAGAAAGAAACGGATAAACGAAGAATGAAACGGGGAAACGAGCAAAGAAACGGAGGAACGGAGAAATAAATGGAGAAGCGAAGAAATAAACGGAGAAACGAAGAAAGAAACGGAGGAACGAAGAAAGAAACGGAGAAACGAAGAAAGAAACGGAGAAACGAAGAAACAAACGGAGAAACGAAGAAAGAAACGGGGAAATAAATGGCGAAACGAAGATATAAGCGGAGAAACGAAGAAAGAAACGGAGAAACGAAGAAATAAACCGAGAAACGGAGAAAGAAACGGAGAAACGAAGAAAGAAACAGAGAAACGAAAAATGAAACGCAGGAACGAAGAATGAAACGGAGAAACGAAGAAATATACGGAGAAATGAAGAAAGAAACGGAGAAACGGAGAAATAAATGGAGAAACGAAGAAATAAACGGAGAAACGAAGAGAGAAACGGTGAAACGAAGAAAGAAACGGAGAAACGAAGAAAGAAACGGAGAAACGAAGAAAGAAACGGAGAAACGAAGAAGCAAACGGAGAAACGAAGAAAGAAACGGAGAAATAAATGGAGAAACGAAGAAATAAACCGAAAAACGGAAAAAGAAACGGAGAAACGGAGAAAGAGACGGAGAAACGAAGAAAGAAACGGAGAAATAAATGGAGAAACGAAGAAATAAACCGAAAAACGGAAAAAGAAACGGAGAAACGAAGAAAGAGACGGAGAAACGAAGAAAGAAACGGAGAAACGGAGAAGTAAATGGAGAAACGAAGAAATAAACGGAGTAACGAAGAAAGAAACGGAGAAACGGAGAAACGAAGAAAGAAACGAAGAAACGAACAAAGAAACGGAGAAACGAACAACGAAACGGAGAAACGAAGAAAGAAACGGGGAAACGAAGAAAGGAACGGAGAAACGAAGAAAGGAACGGAGAAACGACGAAAGAAACGGAGAAACGAAGAAGGAAACGGAGAAACGAAGAAACAAACGGAGAAACGAAGAAAGAAACGGAGAAATAAATGGAGAAACGAAGAAATAAACCGAAAAACGGAAAAAGAAACGGAGAAACGAAGAAAGAGACGGAGAAACGAAGAAAGAAACGGAGAAACGGAGAAATAAATGGAGAAACGAAGAAATAAACGGAGTAACGAAGAAAGAAACGGAGAAACGGAGAAACGAAGAAATAAACGGAGAAACGAAGAAAGACACGAAGAAACGAAGAAAGAAACGGAGAAACGAACAAAGAAACGGAGAAACGAAGAAAGAAACGGAGAAACGAAGAAAGAAGCGGAGAAACGAACAAAGAAACGGAGAAACGAAGGAAGAAACGGAGAAACGAAGAAAGAAACGCAGAAACGAAGAAAGAAACGGAGAAACGAAGAAAGAAACGGAGACACGAAGAAAGAAACGGAGAAACGGAGAAATAAATGGAGAAACGAAGAAATAAACGGAGAAACGAAGAAAGAAACGGAGAAACGGAGAAAGAAACGGAGAAACGAAGAAATAAACGGAGAAACGAAGAATGAAACGGAGAAACGAAGAAAGAAGCGGAGAAACGAAGAAAGAAACGGGGAAGCGAAGAAAGAAACAGAGAAACGGAGAAAGAAACGGAGAAACGAAGAAATAAACCGAGAAACGGAGAAAGAAACGGAGAAACGAAGAAAGAAACAGAGAAACGAACAATGAAACGCAGAGAAGAAGAATGAAACGGAGAAACGAAGAAATAAACGGAGAAATGAAGAAAGAAACGGAGAAACGGAGAAATAAATGGAGAAACGAAGAAATAAACGGAGAAACGAAGAGAGAAACGGTGAAACGAAGAAAGAAACGGAGAAATGAAGAAAGAAACGGAGAAACGAAGAAAGAAACGGAGAAACGAAGAAAGAAACGGGGAAACGAAGAAAGAAACGGAGAAACGAAGAAATAAACGGAGAAACGAAGAAAGACACGAAGAAACGAAGAAAGAAACGGAGAAACGAACAAGGAAACGGAGAAACGAACAAAGAAACGGAGGAACGGAGAAGTGAATGGAGAAGCGAAGAAATAAACGGAGAAACGAAGAAAGAAACGGAGAAACGAAGAAATAAACGGAGAAATGAAGAAAGAAACGGAGAAACGGAGAAATAAATGGAGAAACGAAGAAATAAACGGAGAAACGAAGAGAGAAACGGTGAAACGAAGAAAGAAACGGAGAAACGAAGAAAGAAACGGAGAAACGAAGAAAGAAACGGAGAAACGAAGAAAGAAACGGGGAAACGAAGAAAGAAACGGAGAAACGAAGAAATAAACGGAGAAACGAAGAAAGACACGAAGAAACGAAGAAAGAAACGGAGAAACGAACAAAGAAACGGAGAAACGAACAAAGAAACGGAGGAACGGAGAAGTGAATGGAGAAGCGGAGAAATAAACGGAGAAACGAAGAAAGAAACGGAGAAACGAAGAAAGAAACGGAGAAACGAAGAAAGAAACGGAGAAACGAAGAAAGAAACGGAGAAACGAAGAAACAAACGGAGAAACGAAGAAAGAAACGGAGAAATAAATGGAGAAACGAAGAAATAAACCGAAACACGGAAAAAGAAACGGAGTAACAAAGAAAGAGACGGAGAAACGAAGAAAGAAACGGAGAAACGGAGAAGTAAATGGAGAAACTAAGAAATAAACGGAGTAACGAAGAAAGAAACGGAGAAACGGAGAAAGAAACGGAGAAACGAAGAAATAAACGGAGAAACGAAGAAAGACACGAAGAAACGAAGAAATAAACCGAGAAACGGAGAAAGAAACGGAGAAACGAAGAAAGAAACAGAGAAACGAACAATGAAACGCAGAAACGAAGAATGAAACGGAGAAACGAAGAAATAAACGGAGAAACGGACAAAGAAACGGAGAAACGAAGGAAAAAACGGAGAAACGAACAAAGAAACGCAGAAACGAAGAAAGAAACGGAGAAACGAAGAAAGAAACGGAGAAAAGAAGAAAGAAACGGAGAAACGGAGAAATAAATGGAGAAACGAAGAAATAAACGGAGAAACGAAGAAAGAAACGGAGAAACGGAGAAAGAAACGGAGAAACGAAGAAATAAACGGAGAAACGAAGAATGAAACGGAGAAACGAAGAAAGAAACGGGGAAATAAATGGAGAAACGAAGATATAAACGGAGAAACGAAGAAAGAAACGGAGAAACGAAGAAATAAACGGAGAAACGAAGAAAGAAACAGAGAAACGGAGAAAGAAACGGAGAAACGAAGAAATAAACCGAGAAACGGAGAAAGAAACGGAGAAACGAAGAAAGAAACGGAGAAACGAAGAAAGAAACGGATAAACGAACAATGAAACGCAGAAACGAAGAATGAAACGGAGAAACGAAGAAATAAACGGAGAAAAGAAGAAAGAAACGGAGAAACGGAGAAATAAATGGAGAAACGAAGAAATAAACGGAGAAACGAAGAAAGAAACGGAGAAACGGAGAAAGAAACGGAGAAACGAAGAAAGAAACGGAGAAACGAAGAAAGAAATGGAGAAACGAACGAAGAAACGGAGAAACGAAGAAAGAAACGGAGAAACGAACAAAGAAACGGAGAAACGAAGAAAGAAACGGAGAAACGAACAAAGAAACGGAGAAACGAACAAAGAAACGGAGGAACGGAGAAATAAATGGAGAAACGAAGAAATAAACGGAGAAACGAAGAAAGAAACGGAGAAACGGAGAAAGAAACGGAGAAAGAAACGGAGAAACGAAGAAATAAACGGAGAAACGAAGAAAGACACGAAGAAACGAAGAAAGAAACGGAGAAGCGAACAAAGAAACGGAGAAACGAACAAAGAAACGGAGGAACGGAGAAGTGAATGGAGAAGCGAAGAAATAAACGGCGAAACGAAGAAAGAAACGGAGAAACGAAGAAAGAAACGGAGAAACGAAGAAAGAAACGGAGAAACGAAGAAACAAACGGAGAAACGAAGAAAGAAACGGAGAAATAAATGGAGAAACGAAGAAATAAACCGAAAAACGGAAAAAGAAACGGAGAAACGAAGAAACAGACGGAGAAACGAAGAAAGAAACGGAGAAACGGAGAAATAAATGGAGAAACGAAGAAATAAACGGAGTAACGAAGAAAGAAACGGAGAAACGGAGAAACGAAGAAATAAACGGAGAAACGAAGAAAGACACGAAGAAACGAAGAAAGAATCGGAGAAACGAACAAAGAAACGGAGAAACGAAGAAAGAAACGGAGAAACGAAGAAAGAAGCGGAGAAACGAACAAAGGAACGGAGAAACGAAGGAAGAAACGGCGCAACGAAGAAAGAAACGCAGAAACGAAGAAAGAAACGGAGAAACGAAGAAAGACACGGAGAAACGAAGAAAGAAACGGAGAAACGGAGAAATAAATGGAGAAACGAAGAAATAAACGGAGAAACGAAGAAAGAATCGGAGAAACGGAGAAAGAAACGGAGAAACGAAGAAATAAACGGAGAAACGAAGAATGAAACGGAGAAACGAAGAAAGAAACGGAGAAACGAAGAAAGAAACGGGGAAACGAAGAAAGAAACAGAGAAACGGAGAAAGAAACGGAGAAACGGAGAAAGAAACAGAGAAACGAAAAATGAAACGCAGAAACGAAGAATGAAACGGAGAAACGAAGAAATAAACGGAGAAATGAAGAAAGAAACGGAGAAACGGAGAAATAAATGGAGAAACGAAGAAATAAACGGAGAAACGAAGAGAGAAACGGTGAAACGGAGAAACGAAGAAAGAAACGGAGAAACGAAGAAAGAAACGGAGAAACGAAGAAAGAAACTGAGAAACGAAGAAACAAACGGAGAAACGAAGAAAGAAACGGAGCAATAAATGGAGAAACGAAGAAATAAACCGAAAAACGGAAAAAGAAACGGAGAAACGAAGGAAGAGACGGAGAAACGAAGAAAGAAACGGAGAAACGGAGAAATAAATGGAGAAACGAAGAAATAAACGGAGAAACGAAGAAAGAAACGGAGAAACGGAGAAACGAAGAAATAAACGGAGAAACGAAGAAATAAACGGAGAAACGAACAAAGAAACGGAGAAACGAAGAAAGAAACGGAGAAGCGAACAATGAAACGCAGAAACGAAGAATGAAACGGAGAAACGAAGATATAAACGGAGAAATGAAGAAAGAAACGGAGAAACAAAGAAAGAATCGGAGAAACGAACAAAGAAACGGAGAAACGAAGAAAGAAACGGATAAACGAAGAATGAAACGGGGAAACGAGCAAAGAAACGGAGGAACGGAGAAATAAATGGAGAAGCGAAGAAATAAACGGAGAAACGAAGAAAGAAACGGAGGAACGAAGAAAGAAACGGAGAAACGAAGAAAGAAACGGAGAAACGAAGAAACAAACGGAGAAACGAAGAAAGAAACGGGGAAATAAATGGCGAAACGAAGATATAAGCGGAGAAACGAAGAAAGAAACGGAGAAACGAAGAAATAAACCGAGAAACGGAGAAAGAAACGGAGAAACGAAGAAAGAAACAGAGAAACGAAAAATGAAACGCAGGAACGAAGAATGAAACGGAGAAACGAAGAAATATACGGAGAAATGAAGAAAGAAACGGAGAAACGGAGAAATAAATGGAGAAACGAAGAAATAAACGGAGAAACGAAGAGAGAAACGGTGAAACGAAGAAAGAAACGGAGAAACGAAGAAAGAAACGGAGAAACGAAGAAAGAAACGGAGAAACGAAGAAGCAAACGGAGAAACGAAGAAAGAAACGGAGAAATAAATGGAGAAACGAAGAAATAAACCGAAAAACGGAAAAAGAAACGGAGAAACGGAGAAAGAGACGGAGAAACGAAGAAAGAAACGGAGAAATAAATGGAGAAACGAAGAAATAAACCGAAAAACGGAAAAAGAAACGGAGAAACGAAGAAAGAGACGGAGAAACGAAGAAAGAAACGGAGAAACGGAGAAGTAAATGGAGAAACGAAGAAATAAACGGAGTAACGAAGAAAGAAACGGAGAAACGGAGAAACGAAGAAAGAAACGAAGAAACGAACAAAGAAACGGAGAAACGAACAACGAAACGGAGAAACGAAGAAAGAAACGGGGAAACGAAGAAAGGAACGGAGAAACGAAGAAAGGAACGGAGAAACGACGAAAGAAACGGAGAAACGAAGAAGGAAACGGAGAAACGAAGAAACAAACGGAGAAACGAAGAAAGAAACGGAGAAATAAATGGAGAAACGAAGAAATAAACCGAAAAACGGAAAAAGAAACGGAGAAACGAAGAAAGAGACGGAGAAACGAAGAAAGAAACGGAGAAACGGAGAAATAAATGGAGAAACGAAGAAATAAACGGAGTAACGAAGAAAGAAACGGAGAAACGGAGAAACGAAGAAATAAACGGAGAAACGAAGAAAGACACGAAGAAACGAAGAAAGAAACGGAGAAACGAACAAAGAAACGGAGAAACGAAGAAAGAAACGGAGAAACGAAGAAAGAAGCGGAGAAACGAACAAAGAAACGGAGAAACGAAGGAAGAAACGGAGAAACGAAGAAAGAAACGCAGAAACGAAGAAAGAAACGGAGAAACGAAGAAAGAAACGGAGACACGAAGAAAGAAACGGAGAAACGGAGAAATAAATGGAGAAACGAAGAAATAAACGGAGAAACGAAGAAAGAAACGGAGAAACGGAGAAAGAAACGGAGAAACGAAGAAATAAACGGAGAAACGAAGAATGAAACGGAGAAACGAAGAAAGAAGCGGAGAAACGAAGAAAGAAACGGGAAGCGAAGAAAGAAACAGAGAAACGGAGAAAGAAACGGAGAAACGAAGAAATAAACCGAGAAACGGAGAAAGAAACGGAGAAACGAAGAAAGAAACAGAGAAACGAACAATGAAACGCAGAGAAGAAGAATGAAACGGAGAAACGAAGAAATAAACGGAGAAATGAAGAAAGAAACGGAGAAACGGAGAAATAAATGGAGAAACGAAGAAATAAACGGAGAAACGAAGAGAGAAACGGTGAAACGAAGAAAGAAACGGAGAAATGAAGAAAGAAACGGAGAAACGAAGAAAGAAACGGAGAAACGAAGAAAGAAACGGGGAAACGAAGAAAGAAACGGAGAAACGAAGAAATAAACGGAGAAACGAAGAAAGACACGAAGAAACGAAGAAAGAAACGGAGAAACGAACAAGGAAACGGAGAAACGAACAAAGAAACGGAGGAACGGAGAAGTGAATGGAGAAGCGAAGAAATAAACGGAGAAACGAAGAAAGAAACGGAGAAACGAAGAAAGAAACGGAGAAATAAATGGAGAAACGAAGAATAAACCGAAACACGGAAAAAGAAACGGAGTAACAAAGAAAGAGACGGAGAAACGAAGAAAGAAACGGAGAAACGGAGAAGTAAATGGAGAAACTAAGAAATAAACGGAGTAACGAAGAAAGAAACGGAGAAACGGAGAAAGAAACGGAGAAACGAAGAAATAAACGGAGAAACGAAGAAAGACACGAAGAAACGAAGAAATAAACCGAGAAACGGAGAAAGAAACGGAGAAACGAAGAAAGAAACAGAGAAACGAACAATGAAACGCAGAAACGAAGAATGAAACGGAGAAACGAAGAAATAAACGGAGAAACGGACAAAGAAACGGAGAAACGAAGGAAAAAACGGAGAAACGAACAAAGAAACGCAGAAACGAAGAAAGAAACGGAGAAACGAAGAAAGAAACGGAGAAAAGAAGAAAGAAACGGAGAAACGGAGAAATAAATGGAGAAACGAAGAAATAAACGGAGAAACGAAGAAAGAAACGGAGAAACGGAGAAAGAAACGGAGAAACGAAGAAATAAACGGAGAAACGAAGAATGAAACGGAGAAACGAAGAAAGAAACGGGGAAATAAATGGAGAAACGAAGATATAAACGGAGAAACGAAGAAAGAAACGGAGAAACGAAGAAATAAACGGAGAAACGAAGAAAGAAACAGAGAAACGGAGAAAGAAACGGAGAAACGAAGAAATAAACCGAGAAACGGAGAAAGAAACGGAGAAACGAAGAAAGAAACGGAGAAACGAAGAAAGAAACGGATAAACGAACAATGAAACGCAGAAACGAAGAATGAAACGGAGAAACGAAGAAATAAACGGAGAAAAGAAGAAAGAAACGGAGAAACGGAGAAATAAATGGAGAAACGAAGAAATAAACGGAGAAACGAAGAAAGAAACGGAGAAACGGAGAAAAGAAACGGAGAAACGAAGAAAGAAACGGAGAAACGAAGAAAGAAATGGAGAAACGAACGAAGAACGGAGAAACGAAGAAAGAAACGGAGAAACGAACAAAGAAACGGAGAAACGAAGAAAGAAACGGAGAAACGAACAAAGAAACGGAGAAACGAACAAAGAAACGGAGGAACGGAGAAATAAATGGAGAAACGAAGAAATAAACGGAGAAACGAAGAAAGAAACGGAGAAACGGAGAAAGAAACGGAGAAAGAAACGGAGAAACGAAGAAATAAACGGAGAAACGAAGAAAGACACGAAGAAACGAAGAAAGAAACGGAGAAGCGAACAAAGAAACGGAGAAACGAACAAAGAAACGGAGGAACGGAGAAGTGAATGGAGAAGCGAAGAAATAAACGGCGAAACGAAGAAAGAAACGGAGAAACGAAGAAAGAAACGGAGAAACGAAGAAAGAAACGGAGAAACGAAGAAACAAACGGAGAAACGAAGAAAGAAACGGAGAAATAAATGGAGAAACGAAGAAATAAACCGAAAAACGGAAAAAGAAACGGAGAAACGAAGAAACAGACGGAGAAACGAAGAAAGAAACGGAGAAACGGAGAAATAAATGGAGAAACGAAGAAATAAACGGAGTAACGAAGAAAGAAACGGAGAAACGGAGAAACGAAGAAATAAACGGAGAAACGAAGAAAGACACGAAGAAACGAAGAAAGAATCGGAGAAACGAACAAAGAAACGGAGAAACGAAGAAAGAAACGGAGAAACGAAGAAAGAAGCGGAGAAACGAACAAAGGAACGGAGAAACGAAGGAAGAAACGGCGCAACGAAGAAAGAAACGCAGAAACGAAGAAAGAAACGGAGAAACGAAGAAAGACACGGAGAAACGAAGAAAGAAACGGAGAAACGGAGAAATAAATGGAGAAACGAAGAAATAAACGGAGAAACGAAGAAAGAATCGGAGAAACGGAGAAAGAAACGGAGAAACGAAGAAATAAACGGAGAAACGAAGAATGAAACGGAGAAACGAAGAAAGAAACGGAGAAACGAAGAAAGAAACGGGGAAACGAAGAAAGAAACAGAGAAACGGAGAAAGAAACGGAGAAACGGAGAAAGAAACAGAGAAACGAAAAATGAAACGCAGAAACGAAGAATGAAACGGAGAAACGAAGAAATAAACGGAGAAATGAAGAAAGAAACGGAGAAACGGAGAAATAAATGGAGAAACGAAGAAATAAACGGAGAAACGAAGAGAGAAACGGTGAAACGAAGAAAGAAACGGAGAAACGAAGAAAGAAACGGAGAAACGAAGAAAGAAACGGAGAAACGAAGAAAGAACTGAGAAACGAAGAAACAAACGGAGAAACGAAGAAAGAAACGGAGCAATAAATGGAGAAACGAAGAAATAAACCGAAAAACGGAAAAAGAAACGGAGAAACGAAGGAAGAGACGGAGAAACGAAGAAAGAAACGGAGAAACGGAGAAATAAATGGAGAAACGAAGAATAAACGGAGAAACGAAGAAAGAAACGGAGAAACGGAGAAACGAAGAAATAAACGGAGAAACGAAGAAATAAACGGAGAAACGAACAAAGAAACGGAGAAACGAAGAAGAAACGGAGAAGCGAACAATGAAACGCAGAAACGAAGAATGAAACGGAGAAACGAAGATATAAACGGAGAAATGAAGAAAGAAACGGAGAAACAAAGAAAGAATCGGAGAAACGAACAAAGAAACGGAGAAACGAAGAAAGAAACGGATAAACGAAGAATGAAACGGGGAAACGAGCAAAGAAACGGAGGAACGGAGAAATAAATGGAGAAGCGAAGAAATAAACGGAGAAACGAAGAAAGAAACGGAGGAACGAAGAAAGAAACGGAGAAACGAAGAAAGAAACGGAGAAACGAAGAAACAAACGGAGAAACGAAGAAAGAAACGGGGAAATAAATGGCGAAACGAAGATATAAGCGGAGAAACGAAGAAAGAAACGGAGAAACGAAGAAATAAACCGAGAAACGGAGAAAGAAACGGAGAAACGAAGAAAGAAACAGAGAAACGAAAAATGAAACGCAGGAACGAAGAATGAAACGGAGAAACGAAGAAATATACGGAGAAATGAAGAAAGAAACGGAGAAACGGAGAAATAAATGGAGAAACGAAGAAATAAACGGAGAAACGAAGAGAGAAACGGTGAAACGAAGAAAGAAACGGAGAAACGAAGAAAGAAACGGAGAAACGAAGAAAGAAACGGAGAAACGAAGAAGCAAACGGAGAAACGAAGAAAGAAACGGAGAAATAAATGGAGAAACGAAGAAATAAACCGAAAAACGGAAAAAGAAACGGAGAAACGGAGAAAGAGACGGAGAAACGAAGAAAGAAACGGAGAAATAAATGGAGAAACGAAGAAATAAACCGAAAAACGGAAAAAGAAACGGAGAAACGAAGAAAGAGACGGAGAAACGAAGAAAGAAACGGAGAAACGGAGAAGTAAATGGAGAAACGAAGAAATAAACGGAGTAACGAAGAAAGAAACGGAGAAACGGAGAAACGAAGAAAGAAACGAAGAAACGAACAAAGAAACGGAGAAACGAACAACGAAACGGAGAAACGAAGAAAGAAACGGGGAAACGAAGAAAGGAACGGAGAAACGAAGAAAGGAACGGAGAAACGACGAAAGAAACGGAGAAACGAAGAAGGAAACGGAGAAACGAAGAAACAAACGGAGAAACGAAGAAAGAAACGGAGAAATAAATGGAGAAACGAAGAAATAAACCGAAAAACGGAAAAAGAAACGGAGAAACGAAGAAAGAGACGGAGAAACGAAGAAAGAAACGGAGAAACGGAGAAATAAATGGAGAAACGAAGAAATAAACGGAGTAACGAAGAAAGAAACGGAGAAACGGAGAAACGAAGAAATAAACGGAGAAACGAAGAAAGACACGAAGAAACGAAGAAAGAAACGGAGAAACGAACAAAGAAACGGAGAAACGAAGAAAGAAACGGAGAAACGAAGAAAGAAGCGGAGAAACGAACAAAGAAACGGAGAAACGAAGGAAGAAACGGAGAAACGAAGAAAGAAACGCAGAAACGAAGAAAGAAACGGAGAAACGAAGAAAGAAACGGAGACACGAAGAAAGAAACGGAGAAACGGAGAAATAAATGGAGAAACGAAGAAATAAACGGAGAAACGAAGAAAGAAACGGAGAAACGGAGAAAGAAACGGAGAAACGAAGAAATAAACGGAGAAACGAAGAATGAAACGGAGAAACGAAGAAAGAAGCGGAGAAACGAAGAAAGAAACGGGGAAGCGAAGAAAGAAACAGAGAAACGGAGAAAGAAACGGAGAAACGAAGAAATAAACCGAGAAACGGAGAAAGAAACGGAGAAACGAAGAAAGAAACAGAGAAACGAACAATGAAACGCAGAGAAGAAGAATGAAACGGAGAAA
>NW_027480189.1:0-32720 GCF_051014685.1 Ptiloglossa arizonensis | reverse complement strand
TTTGGAGCAGCAGAATTGCGAAAAATTTTTTGCCTTCTCAACCATTTCTTGGCTTCAAACTCCCATATCTCGCGAACGGATTGACCTAACCCAAAAATTCCTGTTGCATCTGAAAGTAGAAACTCGCCCGATTACAACGGTATGTGTATTTTTTCCCTAGGCAATTCTGGTTAAGCGTTTGGAGCAGCAGAATTGCGAAAAATTTTTTGCCTCCTCAACCATTTCTTGGCTTCAAACTCCCATATCTCGCGAACGGATTGACCAAACCCAGAAGTTCCTGCTGCGTCTGAAAGTAGAAACTCACCCGATTACAACGATATGCGTATTTTTTCCCTAGGCCATTCTGGTTAAGCGTTTGGAGCAGCAGAATTGCGAAAAATGTTTTGCCTTCTCAACCATTTCTTGGCTTCAAACTCCCATATCTCGCGAACGGATTGACCTAACCCAAAAATTCCTATTGCATCTGAAAGTAGAAACTCGCCCGATTACAGCGGTATGTGTATTTTTCCCCTAGGCAATTCTGGTTAAGCGTTTGGAGCAGCAGAATTGCGAAAAATTTTTTGGCTTCTCAACCATTTCTTGGCTTCAAACTCCCATATCTCGCGAACGGATTGACTTAACCGAAAAATTCCTGTTGCATCTGAAAGTAGAAACTAGCCCGATTACAACGGAATGTGTATTTTTTCCCTAGGCCATTCTGGTTAAGCGTTTGGAGCAGCAGAATTGCGAAAAATTTTTTGCCTTCTCAACCATTTCTTGGCTTCAAACTCCCATATCTCGCGAACGGATTGACCAAACCCAGAAGTTCCTGCTGCGTCTGAAAGTAGAAACTCGCCCGATTACAACGGTATGTGTATTTTTTCCCTAGGCCATTCTGGTTAAGCGTTTGGAGCAGCAGAATTGCGAAAAATGTTTTGCCTTCTCAACCATTTCTTGGCTTCAAACTCCCATATCTCGCGAACGGATTGACTTAACCGAAAAATTCCTGTTGCATCTGAAAGTAGAAACTAGCCCGATTACAACGGTATGTGTATTTTTTCCCTAGGCCATTCTGGTTAAGCGTTTGGAGCAGCAGAATTGCGAAAAATTTTTTGCCTTCTCAACCATTTCTTGGCTTCAAACTTCCATATCTCGCGAACGGATTGACCAAACCAAGAAGTTCCTATTGCATCTGAAAGTAGAAACTCGTCCGATTACAACGGTATGTGTATTTTTTCCCTAGGCCATTCTGGTTAAGCGTGTGGAGCAGCAGAATTGCGAAAAATTTTTTACCTTCTCAACCCTTTCTTGGCTTCAAACTCCCATATTTCGCGAACGGATTGACCTAACCCAAAAATTCCTGTTGCGTCTGAAAGTAGAAACTCGCCCGATTACAACGGTATGTGTATTTTTTCCCTAGGCCATTCTAGTTAAGCGTTTGGAGCAGCAGTAGTGCGAACAGATTGTTGTCTTCTTTACCATTTCTTAGCTTCAAACTCCCATATCTCGCGAACGGATTGACCAAACCCAGAAGTTCCTGCTGCGTCTGAAAGTAGAAACTCACCCAATTACAACGATATGCGTATTTTTTCCCTAGGCCATTCTGGTTAAGCTTTTGGAGCAGCAGAATAGCGAACAATTTTTTGCCTTCTCAACCATTTCTTGGCTTCAAACTCCCATGTCTCGCGAACGGATTGACCTAACCCACAAATTCCTGTTGCGTCTGAAAGTAGAAACTCGCCCGATTACAACGGTATGTGTATTTTTTCCCTAGGCCATTCTGGTTAAGCGTTTGGAGCAGCAGTAGAGCGAACAATTTGTTGTCTTCTTTACCATTTCTTAGCTTCAAACTCCCATATCTCGCGAACGGATTGACCTAACCCAAAAATTCCTGTTGCATTTGAAAGAAGAAACTCGCCCGATTACAACGGTATGTGTATTTTTTCTCTAGGCCATTCGGGTTAAGCGTTTGAAGCAGCAGAATAGCGAACAATTTTTTGCCTTCTCAACCATTTCTTGGCTTCAAACTCCCATATCTCGCGAACGGATTGACCTAACCCAAAAATTCATGTTGCATCTGAAAGTAGAAACTCGCCCGATTACAACGGTATGTGTATTTTTTCCCTAGGCAATTCTGGTTAAGCGTTTGAAGCAGCAGAATTGCGAAAAATTTGTTGCCTTCTCAACCATTTCTTGGCTTCAAACTCCCATGTCTCGCGAACGGATTGACCTAACCCACAAATTCCTGTTGCGTCTGAAAGTAGAAACTCGCCCGATTACAACGGTATGTGTATTTTTTCCCTAGGCCATTCTGGTTAAGCGTTTGGAGCAGCAGAAGTGCGAAAAATTTGTTGTCTCCTTAACCATTTCTTAGCTTCAAACTCCCATATCTCGCGAACGGATTGACCTAACCCAAAAATTCCTATTGCATCTGAAAGTAGAAACTCGCCCGATTACAACGGTATATGTATTTTTTCCCTAGGCCATTCTGATTAAGCGTTTGGATCAGCAGCATTGCGATTAATTTTTTGCCTTCTCAACCATTTCTTGGCTTCAAACTCCCATATCTCGCGAACGGATTGACAAAACCCAGAAGTTCCTGCTGCGTCTGAAAGTAGAAACTCGCCCGATTGCAGCGGTATGTGTATTTTTTCCCTAGGCCATTCTGGTTAAGCGTTTGGAGCAGCAGAATTGCGAAAAATTTTTTGCCTTCTCAACCATTTCTTGGCTTCAAACTCCCATATCTCGCGAACGGATTGACCTAACCGAAAAATTCCTGTTGCATCTGAAAGTAGAAACTCGCCCGATTACAACGGTATGCGTATTTTTTCCCTAGGCCATTCTGGTTAAGCGTTTGGAGCAGCAGAATTGCGAAAAATGTTTTGCCTTTTCAACCATTTCTTGGCTTCAAACTCCCATATCTCGCGAACGGACTGACCCAACCCAAAAATTCCTATTGCATCTGAAAGTAGAAACTCGCCCGATTACAGCGGTATGTGTATTTTTTCCTTGCGCAATTCTGGTTAAGCGTTTGGAGCAGCAGAATTGCGAAAAATTTTTTGCCTTCTCAACCATTTCTTGGCTTCAAACTCCCATATCTCGCGAATGGACTGACCAAACCCAAAAATTCCTATTGCGTCTGAAAGTAGAAACTCGCCCGACTACAGCGGTATGTGTATTTTTTCCCTAGGCATTTCTGGTTAAGCGTTTGGAGCAGCAGAATGGCGAAAAATTTTTTGCCTTCTCAACCATTTCTTGGCTTCAAACTCCCATATCTCGCGAATGGACTGACCAAACCCAAAAATTCCTATTGCGTCTGAAAGTAGAAACTCGCCCGATTACAGCGGTATGTGTATTTTTTCCCTAGGCAATTCTGGTTAAGCGTTTGGAGCAGCAGAATTGCGAAAAATTTTTTGCCTCCTCAACCATTTCTTGGCTTCAAACTCCCATATCTCGCGAACGGATTGACCAAACCCAGAAGTTCCTGCTGCGTCTGAAAGTAGAAACTCACCCGATTACAACGATATGCGTATTTTTTCCCTAGGCCATTCTGGTTAAGCGTTTGGAGCAGCAGAATTGCGAAAAATGTTTTGCCTTCTCAACCATTTCTTGGCTTCAAACTCCCATATCTCGCGAACGGATTGACCTAACCCAAAAATTCCTATTGCATCTGAAAGTAGAAACTCGCCCGATTACAGCGGTATGTGTATTTTTCCCCTAGGCAATTCTGGTTAAGCGTTTGGAGCAGCAGAATTGCGAAAAATTTTTTGGCTTCTCAACCATTTCTTGGCTTCAAACTCCCATATCTCGCGAACGGATTGACTTAACCGAAAAATTCCTGTTGCATCTGAAAGTAGAAACTAGCCCGATTACAACGGCATGTGTATTTTTTCCCTAGGCCATTCTGGTTAAGCGTTTGGAGCAGCAGAATTGCGAAAAATTTTTTGCCTTCTCAACCATTTCTTGGCTTCAAACTCCCATATCTCGCGAACGGATTGACCAAACCCAGAAGTTCCTGCTGCGTCTGAAAGTAGAAACTCACCCGATTACAACGATATGCGTATTTTTTCCCTAGGCCATTCCGGTTAAGCGTTTGGAGCAGCAGAATTGCGAAAAATGTTTTGCCTTCTCAACCATTTCTTGGCTTCAAACTCCCATATCTCGCGAACGGATTGACCTAACCCAAAAATTCCTATTGCATCTGAAAGTAGAAACTCGCCCGATTACAGCGGTATGTGTATTTTTCCCGTAGGCAATTCTGGTTAAGCGTTTGGAGCAGCAGAATTGCGAAAAATTTTTTGGCTTCTCAACCATTTCTTGGCTTCAAACTCCCATATCTCGCGAACGGATTGACTTAACCGAAAAATTCCTGTTGCATCTGAAAGTAGAAACTAGCCCGATTACAACGGTATGTGTATTTTTTCCCTAGGCCATTCTGGTTAAGCGTTTGGAGCAGCAGAATTGCGAAAAATTTTTTGCCTTCTCAACCATTTCTTGGCTTCAAACTTCCATATCTCGCGAACGGATTGACCAAACCCAGAAGTTCCTGCTGCGTCTGAAAGTAGAAACTCACCCGATTACAACGATATGCGTATTTTTTCCCTAGGCCATTCTGGTAAAGCGTTTGGAGCAGCAGAATTGCGAAAAATGTTTTGCCTTCTCAACCATTTCTTGGCTTCAAACTCCCATATCTCGCGAACGGATTGACCTAACCCAAAAATTCCTATTGCATCTGAAAGTAGAAACTCGCCCGATTACAACGGTATGTGTATTTTTTCCCTAGGCCATTCTGGTTAAGCGTTTGGAGCAGCAGAAGTGCGAAAAATTTGTTGTCTTCTTTACCATTTCTTAGCTTCAAACTCCCATATCTCGCGAACGGATTGACCTAACCCAAAAATTCTTCTTGCATCTGAAAGAAGAAACTCGCCCGATTACAACGGTATGTGTATTTTTTCCCTAGGCCATTCTGGTTAAGCGTTTGGAGCAGCAGAATAGCGAAAAATTGTTTGCCTTCTCAACCATTTCTTGGCTTCAAACTCCCATATCTCGCGAACGGATTGACCTAACCCAAAAATTCATGTTGCATCTGAAAGTAGAAACTCGCCCGATTACAACGGTATGTGTATTTTTTCCCTAGGCAATTCTGGTTATGCGTTTGAAGCAGCAGAATTGCGAAAAATTTTTTGCCTTCTCAACCATTTTTTGGCTTCAAACTCCCATATCTCGCGAACGGATTGACCTAACCCAAAAATTCCTGTTGCGTCTGAAAGTAGAAACACGCCCGATTACGACGCTATGTGTATTTTTTCCCTAGGCCATTCTGGTCAAGCGTTTGGAGCAGCAGAAGTGCGAAAAATTTGTTGCCTTCTTAACCATTTCTTAGCTTCAAACTCCCATATCTCGCGAACGGATTGACCTAACCCAAAAATTCATATTGCATCTGATAATAGAAACTCGCCCGATTACAACGGTATGTGTATTTTTTCCCTAGGGCATTCTGGTTAAGCGTTTGGAGCAGCAGAAGTGCGAAAAATTTGTTGTATCCTTAACCATTTCTTAGCTTCAAACTCCCATATCTCGCGAACGGATTGACCTAACCCAAAAATTCCTATTGCATCTGAAAGTAGAAACTCGCCCGATTACAACGGTATATGTATTTTTTCCCTAGGCCATTCTGATTAAGCGTTTGGAGCAGCAGCATTGCGATTAATTTTTTGCCTTCTCAACCATTTCTTGGCTTCAAACTCCCATATCTCGCGAACGGATTGACAAAACCCAGAAGTTCCTGCTGCGTCTGAAAGTAGAAACTCGCCCGATTGCAGCGGTATGTGTATTTTTTCCCTAGGCCATTCTGGTTAAGCGTTTGGAGCAGCAGAATAGCGAAAAATTGTTTGCCTTCTCAACCATTTCTTGGCTTCAAACTCCCATATCTCGCGAACGGATTGACATAACCCATAAATTCCTGTTGCGTCTGAAAGTAGAATCTCGCCCGATTACAACGGTATGTGTATTTTTTCCCTAGGCCATTCTGGTTAAGCGTTTGGAGCAGCAGAAGTGCGAAAAATTTGTTGTCTCCTTAACCATTTCTTAGCTTCAAACTCCCATATCTCGCGAACGGATTGACCTAACCCAAAAATTCCTATTGCATCTGAAAGTAGAAACTCGACCGATTACAACGGTATATGTATTTTTTCCCTAGGCCATTCTGATTAAGCGTTTGGAGCAGCAGCATTGCGAAAAATTTTTTGCCTTCTCAACCATTTCTTGGCTTCAAACTCCCATATCTCGCGAACGGATTGACCAAACCCAGAAGTTCCTGCTGCGCCTGAAAGTAGAAACTCGCCCGATTACAGCGGTATGTGTATTTTTTCCCTAGGCCATTCTGGTTAAGCGTTTGGAGCAGCAGAATTGCGAAAAATTTTTTGCCTTCTCAACCATTTCTTGGCTTCAAACTCCCATATCTCGCGAACGGATTGACCTAACCCAAAAATTCCTGTTGCATCTGAAAGTGGAAACTCGCCCGATTACAACGGTATGTGTATTTTTTCCCTAGGCCATTCTGGTCAAGCGTTTGAAGCAGCAGAATAGCGAAAAATTGTTTGCCTTCTCAACCATTTCTTGGCTTCAAACTCCCATATCTCGCGAACGGATTGACCTAACCCATAAATTCCTGTTGCGTCTGAAAGTAGAATCTCGCCCGATTACAACGGTATATGTATTTTTTCCCTAGGGCATTCTGATTAAGCGTTTGGAGCAGCAGCATTGCGAAAAATTTTTTGCCTTCTCAACCATTTCTTGGCTTCAAACTCCCATATCTCGCGAACGGATTGACCAAACCCAGAAGTTCCTGCTGCGTCTGAAAGTAGAAACTCACCCGATTACAACGATATGCGTATTTTTTCCCTAGGCCATTCTGGTTAAGCTTTTGGAGCAGCAGAATTGCGAAAAATGCTTTGCCTTCTCAACCATTTCTTGGCTTCAAACTCCCATATCTCGCGAACGGATTGACCTAACCCAAAAGATCCTGTTGCGTCTAAAAGTAGAAACTCGCCCGATTACAACGGTATGTGTATTTTTTCCCTAGGCCATTCTGGTCAAGCGTTTGAAGAAGCATAATAGCGAACAATTTTTTGCCTTCTCAACCATTTCTTGGCTTCAAACTCCCATGTCTCGCGAACGGATTGACCTAACCCACAAGTTCCTGTTGCGTCTGAAAATAGAAACTCGCCCGATTACAACGGTATGTGTATTTTTTCTCTAGGCCATTCTGGTTAAGCGTTTGAAGCAGCAGAATAGCGAACAATTTTTTGCCTTCTCAACCATTTCTTGGCTTCAAACTCCCATATCTCGCGAACGGATTGACCTAACCCAAAAATTCCTGTTGCATCTGAAAGAAGAAACTCGCCCGATTACAACGGTATGTGTATTTTTTCCCTAGGCCATTCTGGTCAAGCGTTTGAAGCAGCAGAATAGCGAACAATTTTTTGCCTTCTCAACCATTTCTTGGCTTCAAACTCCCATGTCTCGCGAACGAATTGACCTAACCCAAAAATTCCTGTTGCGTCTGAAAGTAGAAACACGCCCGATTACGACGGTATGTGTATTTTTTCCCTAGGCCATTCTGGTTAAGCGTTTGGAGCAGCAGAATTGCGAAAAATTTTTTGCCTTCTCAACCATTTCTTGGCTTCAAACTGCCATATCTAGCGAACGGATGGACCTAACCCAAAAATTCCTATTGCATCTGAAAGTATAAACTCGCCCGACTACAGCGGTATGTATATTTTTTCCCTAGGGCATTCTGGTTAAGCGTTTGGATCAGCAGAATTACCAAAAATTGTATGCCTTCTCAACCATTTCTTGGCTTCAAACTCCCATATCTCGCGAACGGATAGACCTAACCCAAAAATTCCTGTTGCGTGTGAAAGTAGAAACTCGCCCGATTACAACGGTATGCGTATTTTCTCCCTAGCCCATTCTGATTAAGAGTTTGGAGCAGCAGAATAGGGAAAAATTGTTTGCATTCTCAACCATTTCTTGGCTTCAAACTCCCATATCTCGCGAACGGATTGACCTAACCCACAAATTCCTGTTGCGTCTGAAAGTAGAAACTCGCCCGATTACAACGGTATGTGTATTTTTTCCCTAGGCCATACTGGTTAAGCGTTTGGAGCAGCAGAAGTGCGAAAAATTTGTTGTCTTCTTTACCATTTCTTAGCTTCAAACTCCCATATCTCGCGAACGGATTGACTTAACCGAAAAATTCCTGTTGCATCTGAAAGTAGAAACTAGCCCGATTACAACGGAATGTGTATTTTTTCCCTAGGCCATTCTGGTTAAGCGTTTGGAGCAGCAGAATTGCGAAAAATTTTTTGCCTTCTCAACCATTTCTTGGCTTCAAACTCCCATATCTCGCGAACGGATTGACCAAACCCAGAAGTTCCTACTGCGTCTGAAAGTAGAAACTCGCCCGATTACAACGGTATGTGTATTTTTTCCCTAGGCCATTCTGGTTAAGCGTTTGGAGCAGCAGTAGAGCGAACAATTTGTTGTCTTCTTTACCATTTCTTAGCTTCAAACTCCCATATCTCGCGAACGGATTGACCTAACCGAAAAATTCCTGTTGCATCTGAAAGTAGAAACTCGCCCGATTACAACGGTATGCGTATTTTTTCCCTAGGCCATTCTGGTTAAGCGTTTGGAGCAGCAGAATTGCGAAAAATGTTTTGCCTTTTCAACCATTTCTTGGCTTCAAACTCCCATATCTCGCGAACGGACTGACCCAACCCAAAAATTCCTATTGCATCTGAAAGTAGAAACTCGCCCGATTACAGCGGTATGTGTATTTTTTCCTTGCGCAATTCTGGTTAAGCGTTTGGAGCAGCAGAATTGCGAAAAATTTTTTGCCTTCTCAACCATTTCTTGGCTTCAAACTCCCATATCTCGCGAATGGACTGACCAAACCCAAAAATTCCTATTGCGTCTGAAAGTAGAAACTCGCCCGACTACAGCGGTATGTGTATTTTTTCCCTAGGCATTTCTGGTTAAGCGTTTGGAGCAGCAGAATGGCGAAAAATTTTTTGCCTTCTCAACCATTTCTTGGCTTCAAACTCCCATATCTCGCGAATGGACTGACCAAACCCAAAAATTCCTATTGCGTCTGAAAGTAGAAACTCGCCCGATTACAGCGGTATGTGTATTTTTTCCCTAGGCAATTCTGGTTAAGCGTTTGGAGCAGCAGAATTGCGAAAAATTTTTTGCCTTCTCAACCATTTCTTGGCTTCAAACTCCCATATCTCGCGAACGGATTGACCTAACCCAAAAATTCCTGTTGCATCTGAAACTAGAAACTCGCCCGATTACAACGGTATGTGTATTTTTTCCCTAGGCAATTCTGGTTAAGCGTTTGGAGCAGCAGAATTGCGAAAAATTTTTTGCCTCCTCAACCATTTCTTGGCTTCAAACTCCCATATCTCGCGAACGGATTGACCAAACCCAGAAGTTCCTGCTGCGTCTGAAAGTAGAAACTCACCCGATTACAACGATATGCGTATTTTTTCCCTAGGCCATTCTGGTTAAGCGTTTGGAGCAGCAGAATTGCGAAAAATGTTTTGCCTTCTCAACCATTTCTTGGCTTCAAACTCCCATATCTCGCGAACGGATTGACCTAACCCAAAAATTCCTATTGCATCTGAAAGTAGAAACTCGCCCGATTACAGCGGTATGTGTATTTTTCCCCTAGGCAATTCTGGTTAAGCGTTTGGAGCAGCAGAATTGCGAAAAATTTTTTGGCTTCTCAACCATTTCTTGGCTTCAAACTCCCATATCTCGCGAACGGATTGACTTAACCGAAAAATTCCTGTTGCATCTGAAAGTAGAAACTAGCCCGATTACAACGGCATGTGTATTTTTTCCCTAGGCCATTCTGGTTAAGCGTTTGGAGCAGCAGAATTGCGAAAAATTTTTTGCCTTCTCAACCATTTCTTGGCTTCAAACTCCCATATCTCGCGAACGGATTGACCAAACCCAGAAGTTCCTGCTGCGTCTGAAAGTAGAAACTCACCCGATTACAACGATATGCGTATTTTTTCCCTAGGCCATTCCGGTTAAGCGTTTGGAGCAGCAGAATTGCGAAAAATGTTTTGCCTTCTCAACCATTTCTTGGCTTCAAACTCCCATATCTCGCGAACGGATTGACCTAACCCAAAAATTCCTATTGCATCTGAAAGTAGAAACTCGCCCGATTACAGCGGTATGTGTATTTTTCCCGTAGGCAATTCTGGTTAAGCGTTTGGAGCAGCAGAATTGCGAAAAATTTTTTGGCTTCTCAACCATTTCTTGGCTTCAAACTCCCATATCTCGCGAACGGATTGACTTAACCGAAAAATTCCTGTTGCATCTGAAAGTAGAAACTAGCCCGATTACAACGGTATGTGTATTTTTTCCCTAGGCCATTCTGGTTAAGCGTTTGGAGCAGCAGAATTGCGAAAAATTTTTTGCCTTCTCAACCATTTCTTGGCTTCAAACTTCCATATCTCGCGAACGGATTGACCAAACCCAGAAGTTCCTGCTGCGTCTGAAAGTAGAAACTCACCCGATTACAACGATATGCGTATTTTTTCCCTAGGCCATTCTGGTAAAGCGTTTGGAGCAGCAGAATTGCGAAAAATGTTTTGCCTTCTCAACCATTTCTTGGCTTCAAACTCCCATATCTCGCGAACGGATTGACCTAACCCAAAAATTCCTATTGCATCTGAAAGTAGAAACTCGCCCGATTACAGCGGTATGTGTATTTTTTCCCTAGGCAATTCTGGTTAAGCGTTTGGAGCAGCAGAATTGCGAAAAATTTTTTGCCTTCTCAACCATTTCTTGACTTCAAACTCCCATATCTCGCGAACGGATTGACCTAACCCAAAAATTCCTGTTGCATCTGAAAGTAGAAACTCGTCCGATTACAACGGTATGTGTATTTTTTCCCTAGGCCATTCTGGTTAAGCGTGTGGAGCAGCAGAATTGCGAAAAATTTTTTGCCTTCTCAACCATTTCTTGGCTTCAAACTCCCATATCTCGCGAACGGATTGACCTAACCCAAAAATTCCTGTTGCGTCTGAAAGTAGAAACTCGCCCGATTACAACGGTATGTGTATTTTTTCCCTAGGCCATTCTGGTTAAGCGTTTGGAGCAGCAGTAGAGCGAACAATTTGTTGTCTTCTTTACCATTTCTTAGCTTCAAACTCCCATATCTCGCGAACGGATTGACCTAACCCAAAAATTCCTGTTGCATTTGAAAGAAGAAACTCGCCCGATTACAACGGTATGTGTATTTTTTCTCTAGGCCATTCTGGTTAAGCGTTTGAAGCAGCAGAATAGCGAACAATTTTTTGCCTTCTCAACCATTTCTTGGCTTCAAACTCCCATATCTCGCGAACGGATTGACCTAACCCAAAAATTCCTGTTGCATCTGAAAGAAGAAACTCGCCCGATTACAACGGTATGTGTATTTTTTCCCTAGGCCATTCTGGTCAAGCGTTTGAAGCAGCAGAATAGCGAACAATTTTTTGCCTTCTCAACCATTTCTTGGCTTCAAACTCCCATGTCTCGCGAACGGATTGACCTAACCCAAAAATTCCTGTTGCGTCTGAAAGTAGAAACACGCCCGATTACGACGGTATGTGTATTTTTTCCCTAGGCCATTCTGGTCAAGCGTTTGGAGCAGCAGAAGTGCGAAAAATTTGTTGCCCTCTTAACCAATTCTTAGCTTCAAACTCCCATATCTCGCGAACGGATTGACCTAACCCAAAAATTCCTATTGCATCTGATAATAGAAACTCGCCCGATTACAACGGTATGTGTATTTTTTCCCTAGGCCATTCTGGTTAAGCGTTTGGAGCAGCAGAATTGCGAAAAATTTTTTGCCTTCTCAACCATTTCTTGGCTTCAAACTGCCATATCTAGCGAACGGATGGACCTAACCTAAAAATTCCTATTGCATCTGAAAGTATAAACTCGCCCGACTACAGCGATATGTATATTTTTTCCCTAGGGCATTCTGGTTAAGCATTTGGATCTGCAGAATTACCAAAAATTGTATGCCTTCTCAACCATTTCTTGGCTTCAAACTCCCATATCTCGCGAACGGATTGACCTAACCCACAAATTCCTGTTGCGTCTGAAAGTAGAAACTCGCCCGATTACAACGGTATGTGTATTTTTTCCCTAGGCCATTCTGGTTAAGCGTTTGGAGCAGCAGAAGTTCGAAAAATTTGTTGTCTTCTTTACCATTTCTTAGCTTCAAACTCCCATATCTCGCGAACGGATTGACCTAACCCAAAAATTCTTCTTGCATCTGAAAGAAGAAACTCGCCCGATTAGAACGGTATGTGTATTTTTTCCCTAGGCCATTCTGGTCAAGCGTTTGGAGCAGCAGAAGTGCGAAAAATTTGTTGCCTTCTTAACCATTTCTTAGCTTCAAACTCCCATATCTCGCGAACGGATTGACCTAACCCAAAAATTCATATTGCATCTGATAATAGAAACTCGCCCGATTACAACGGTATGTGTATTTTTTCCCTAGGGCATTCTGGTTAAGCGTTTGGAGCAGCAGAATTGCGAAAAATTGTTTGCCTTCTCAACCATTTCTTGGCTTCAAACTCCCATATCTCGCGAACGGATTGACCTAACCCAAAAATTCATGTTGCATCTGAAAGTAGAAACTCGCCCGATTACAACGGTATGTGTATTTTTTCCCTAGGCAATTCTGGTTAAGCGTTTGAAGCAGCAGAATTGCGAAAAATTGTTTGCCTTCTGAACCATTTCTTGGCTTCAAACTCCCATATCTCGCGAACGGATTGACCTAACCCATAAATTCCTGTTGCGTCTGAAAGTAGAATCTCGCCCGATTACAACGGTATGTGTATTTTTTCCCTAGGCCATTCTGGTTAAGCGTTTGGAGCAGCAGAAGTGCGAAAAATTTGTTGTCTCCTTAACCATTTCTTAGCTTCAAACTCCCATATCTCGCGAACGGATTGACCTAACCCAAAAATTCCTATTGCATCTGAAAGTAGAAACTCGCCCGATTACAACGGTACATGTATTTTTTCCCTAGGCCATTCTGATTAAGCGTTTGGAGCAGCAGCATTGCGATTAATTTTTTGCCTTCTCAACCATTTCTTGGCTTCAAACTCCCATATCTCGCGAACGGATTGACAAAACCCAGAAGTTCCTGCTGCGTCTGAAAGTAGAAACTCGCCCGATTGCAGCGGTATGTGTATTTTTTCCCTAGGCCATTCTGGTTAAGCGTTTGGAGCAGCAGAATTGCGAAAAATTTTTTGCCTTCTCAACCATTTCTTGGCTTCAAACTCCCATATCTCGCGAACGGATTGACCTAACCCAAAAATTCCTGTTGCATCTGAAAGTAGAAACCCGCCCGATTACAACGGTATGTGTATTTTTTCCCTAGGCAATTCTGGTTAAGCGTTTGAAGCAGCAGAATTGCGAAAAATTTTTTGCCTTCTCAACCATTTTTTGGCTTCAAACTCCCATATCTCGCGAACGGATTGACCTAACCCAAAAATTCCTATTGCATCTGAAAGTAGAAGCTCGCCCGATTACATCGGTATGTGTATTTTTTCCCTAGGCAATTCTGGTTAAGCGTTTGGAGCAGCAGAATTGCGAAAAATTGTTTGCCTTCTCAACCATTTCTTGGCCTCAAACTCCCATATCTCGCGAATGGATTGACCTAACCCAAAAATTCATGTTGCATCTGAAAGTAGAAACTCGCCCGATTACAACGGTATGTGTATTTTTTCCCTAGGCAATTCTGGTTAAGCGTTTGAAGCAGCAGAATTGCGAAAAATTGTTTGCCTTCTGAACCATTTCTTGGCTTCAAACTCCCATATCTCGCGAACGGATTGACCTAACCCATAAATTCCTGTTGCGTCTGAAAGTAGAATCTCGCCCGATTACAACGGTATGTGTATTTTTTCCCTAGGCCATTCTGGTTAAGCGTTTGGAGCAGCAGAATTGCGAAAAATTTTTTGCCTTCTCAACCATTTCTTGGCTTCAAACTCCCATATCTCGCGAACGGATTGACCTAACCCATAAATTCCTGTTGCGTCTGAAAGTAGAATCTCGCCCGATTACAACGGTATGTGTATTTTTTCCCTAGGCCATTCTGGTTAAGCGTTTGGAGCAGCAGAAGTGCGAAAAATTTGTTGTCTCCTTAACCATTTCTTAGCTTCAAACTCCCATATCTCGCGAACGGATTGACCTAACCCAAAAATTCCTATTGCATCTGAAAGTAGAAACTCGCCCGATTACAACGGTATACGTATTTTTTCCCTAGGCCATTCTGATTAAGCGTTTGGAGCAGCAGCATTGCGATTAATTTTTTGCCTTCTCAACCATTTCTTGGCTTCAAACTCCCATATCTCGCGAACGGATTGACAAAACCCAGAAGTTCCTGCTGCGTCTGAAAGTAGAAACTCGCCTGATTGCAGCGGTATGTGTATTTTTTCCCTAGCCCATTCTGGTTAAGCGTTTGGAGCAGCAGAATTGCGAAAAATTTTTTGCCTTCTCAACCATTTCTTGGCTTCAAACTCCCATATCTCGCGAACGGATTGACCTAACCCAAAAATTCCTGTTGCATCTGAAAGTAGAAACTCGCCCGATTACAACGGTATGTGTATTTTTTCCCTAGGCAATTCTGGTTAAGCGTTTGAAGCAGCAGAATTGCGAAAAATTTTTTGCCTTCTCAACCATTTTTTGGCTTCAAACTCCCATATCTCGCGAACGGATTGACCTAACCCAAAAATTCCTATTGCATCTGAAAGTAGAAGCTCGCCCGATTACATCGGTATGTGTATTTTTTCCCTAGGCAATTCTGGTTAAGCGTTTGGAGCAGCAGAATTGCGAAAAATGTTTTGCCTTCTCAACCATTTCTTGGCTTCAAACTCCCATATCTCGCGAACAGATTGACCTAACCCAAAAATTCCTGTTGCATCTGAAAGTAGAAACTCGCCCGATTACAACGGTATATGTATTTTTTCCCTAGGCCATTCTGGTGAAGCGTGTGGAGCAGCAGAATTGCGAAAAATTTTTTGCCTTCTCAACCATTTCTTGGCTTCAAACTCCCATATCTCGCGAACGGATTGACCTAACCCATAAATTCCTGTTGCGTCTGAAAGTAGAATCTCGCCCGATTACAACGGTATGTGTATTTTTTCCCTAGGCCATTCTGGTTAAGCGTTTGGAGCAGCAGAAGTGCGAAAAATTTGTTGTCTCCTTAACCATTTCTTAGCTTCAAACTCCCATATCTCGCGAACGGATTGACCTAACCCAAAAATTCCTATTGCATCTGAAAGTAGAAACTCGCCCGATTACAACGGTATACGTATTTTTTCCCTAGGCCATTCTGATTAAGCGTTTGGAGCAGCAGCATTGCGATTAATTTTTTGCCTTCTCAACCATTTCTTGGCTTCAAACTCCCATATCTCGCGAACGGATTGACAAAACCCAGAAGTTCCTGCTGCGTCTGAAAGTAGAAACTCGCCTGATTGCAGCGGTATTTGTATTTTTTCCCTAGGCCATTCTGGTTAAGCGTTTGGAGCAGCAGAATAGCGAACAATTTTTTGCCTTCTCAACCATTTCTTGGCTTCAAACTCCCATATCTCGCGAACGGATAGACCTAACCCAAAAATTCCTGTTGCGTGTGAAAGTAGAAACTCTCCCGATTACAACGGTATGTGTATTTTTTCCCTAGCCCATTCTGGTTAAGCGTTTGGCGCAGCAGAATTGCGAAAAATTTGTGGTCTTCTCAACCATTTCTTAGCTTCAAAGTCCCATATCTCGCGAACGGATTGAACAAACCCAAAAATTCCTGCTGCGTCTGAAAGTAGAAACTCGCCCGATTACAACGATATGCGTATTTTTTCCCTAGGCCATTCTGGTTAAGCGTTTGGAGCAGCAGAATTGCGAAAAATGTTTTGCCTTCTCAACCATTTCTTGGCTTCAAACTACCATATCTCGCGAACGGATTGACCAAACCCAAAAATTCCTATTGCATCTGAAAGTAGAAACTAGCCCGATTACAAAGGTATGTGTATTTTTTCCCTAGGGCATTCTGGTTAAGCGTTTGGATCAGCAGAATTGCGAAAAATTGTATGCCTTCTCAACCATTTCTTGGCTTCAAACTCCCATATCTCGCGAACGGATAGACCTAACCCAAAAATTCCTGTTGCATCTGAAAGTAGAAACTCGCCCGATTACAAGGATATGCGTATTTTTTCCCTAGGCCATTCTGGTTAAGCGTTTGGAGCAGCAGAATTGCGAAAAATGTTTTGCCTTCTCAACCATTTCTTGGCTTCAAACTCCCATATCTCGCGAACGGACTGACCCAACCCAAAAATTCCTATTGCATCTGAAAGTAGAAACTCGCCCGATTACAGCGGTATGTGTATTTTTTCCTTGCGCAATTCTGGTTAAGCGTTTGGAGCAGCAGAATTGCGAAAAATTTTTTGCCTTCTCAACCATTTCTTGGCTTCAAACTCCCATATCTCGCGAATGGACTGACCAAACCCAAAAATTCCTATTGCGTCTGAAAGTAGAAACTCGCCCGATTACAACGGTATGTGTATTTTTTCCCTAGGCAATTCTGGTTAAGCGTTTGGAGCAGCAGAATTGCGAAAAATTTTTTGCCTTCTCAACCATTTCTTGGCTTCAAACTCCCATATCTCGCGAACGGATTGACCTAACCCAAAAATTCCTGTTGCATCTGAAAGTAGAAACTCGCCCGATTACAACGGTATGTGTATTTTTTCCCTAGGCAATTCTGGTTAAGCGTTTGGAGCAGCAGAATTGCGAAAAATTTTTTGCCTCCTCAACCATTTCTTGGCTTCAAACTCCCATATCTCGCGAACGGATTGACCAAACCCAGAAGTTCCTGCTGCGTCTGAAAGTAGAAACTCACCCGATTACAACGATATGCGTATTTTTTCCCTAGGCCATTCTGGTTAAGCGTTTGGAGCAGCAGAATTGCGAAAAATGTTTTGCCTTCTCAACCATTTCTTGGCTTCAAACTCCCATATCTCGCGAACAGATTGACCTAACCCAAAAATTCCTGTTGCATCTGAAAGTAGAAACTCGCCCGATTACAACGGTATATGTATTTTTTCCCTAGGCCATTCTGGTGAAGCGTGTGGAGCAGCAGAATTGCGAAAAATTTTTTGCCTTCTCAACCATTTCTTGGCTTCAAACTCCCATATCTCGCGAACGGATTGACCTAACCCAAAAATTCCTGTTGCGTCTGAAAGTAGAAACTCTGCCGATTACAGCGGTATGTGTATTTCTTCCCTAGGCCATTCTGGTTAAGCGTTTGAAGCAGCAGAATAGCGAACAATTTTTTGCCTTCTCAACCATTTCTTGGCTTCAAACTCCCATATCTCGCGAACGGATAGACCTAACCCAAAAATTCCTGTTGCGTGTGAAAGTAGAAACTCTCCCGATTACAACGGTATGTGTATTTTTTCCCTAGCCCATTCTGGTTAAGCGTTTGGCGCAGCAGAATTGCGAAAAATTTGTGGTCTTCTCAACCATTTCTTAGCTTCAAAGTCCCATATCTCGCGAACGGATTGAACAAACCCAAAAATTCCTGCTGCGTCTGAAAGTAGAAACTCGCCCGATTACAACGATATGCGTATTTTTTCCCTAGGCCATTCTGGTTAAGCGTTTGGAGCAGCAGAATTGCGAAAAATGTTTTGCCTTCTCAACCATTTCTTGGCTTCAAACTACCATATCTCGCGAACGGATTGACCAAACCCAAAAATTCCTATTGCATCTGAAAGTAGAAACTAGCCCGATTACAAAGGTATGTGTATTTTTTCCCTAGGGCATTCTGGTTAAGCGTTTGGATCAGCAGAATTGCGAAAAATTGTATGCCTTCTCAACCATTTCTTGGCTTCAAACTCCCATATCTCGCGAACGGATAGACCTAACCCAAAAATTCCTGTTGCATCTGAAAGTAGAAACTCGCCCGATTACAAGGATATGCGTATTTTTTCCCTAGGCCATTCTGGTTAAGCGTTTGGAGCAGCAGAATTGCGAAAAATGTTTTGCCTTCTCAACCATTTCTTGGCTTCAAACTCCCATATCTCGCGAACGGACTGACCCAACCCAAAAATTCCTATTGCATCTGAAAGTAGAAACTCGCCCGATTACAGCGGTATGTGTATTTTTTCCTTGCCCAATTCTGGTTAAGCGTTTGGAGCAGCAGAATTGCGAAAAATTTTTTGCCTTCTCAACCATTTCTTGGCTTCAAACTCCCATATCTCGCGAATGGACTGACCAAACCCAAAAATTCCTATTGCGTCTGAAAGTAGAAACTCGCCCGATTACAACGGTATGTGTATTTTTTCCCTAGGCAATTCTGGTTAAGCGTTTGGAGCAGCAGAATTGCGAAAAATTTTTTGCCTTCTCAACCATTTCTTGGCTTCAAACTCCCATATCTCCCGAACGGATTGACCTAACCCAAAAATTCCTGTTGCATCTGAAAGTAGAAACTCGCCCGATTACAACGGTATGTGTATTTTTTCCCTAGGCAATTCTGGTTAAGCGTTTGGAGCAGCAGAATTGCGAAAAATTTTTTGCCTCCTCAACCATTTCTTGGCTTCAAACTCCCATATCTCGCGAACGGATTGACCAAACCCAGAAGTTCCTGCTGCGTCTGAAAGTAGAAACTCACCCGATTACAACGATATGCGTATTTTTTCCCTAGGCCATTCTGGTTAAGCGTTTGGAGCAGCAGAATTGCGAAAAATGTTTTGCCTTCTCAACCATTTCTTGGCTTCAAACTCCCATATCTCGCGAACGGATTGACCTAACCCAAAAATTCCTATTGCATCTGAAAGTAGAAACTCGCCCGATTACAGCGGTATGTGTATGTTTCCCCTAGGCAATTCTGGTTAAGCGTTTGGAGCAGCAGAATTGCGAAAAATTTTTTGGCTTCTCAACCATTTCTTGGCTTCAAACTCCCATATCTCGCGAACGGATTGACTTAACCGAAAAATTCCTGTTGCATCTGAAAGTAGAAACTAGCCCGATTACAACGGTATGTGTATTTTTTCCCTAGGCCATTCTGTTTAAGCGTTTGGAGCAGCAGAATTGCGAAAAATTTTTTGCCTTCTCAACCGTTTCTTGGCTTAAAACGCCCATATCTCGCGAACGGATTGACCAAACCCAGAAGTTCCTGCTGCGTCTGAAAGTAGAAACTCACCCGATTACAACGATATGCGTATTTTTTCCCTAGGCCATTCTGGTTAAGCGTTTGGAGCAGCACAATTGCGAAAAATGTTTTGCCTTCTCAACCATTTCTTGGCTTCAAACTCCCATATCTCGCGAACGGATTGACCTAACCCAAAAATTCCTATTGCATCTGAAAGTAGAAACTCGCCCGATTACAGCGGTATGTGTATTTTTCCCCTAGGCAATTCTGGTTAAGCGTTTGGAGCAGCAGAATTGCGAAAAATTTTTTGGCTTCTCAACCATTTCTTGGCTTCAAACTCCCATATCTCGCGAACGGATTGACTTAACCGAAAAATTCCTGTTGCATCTGAAAGTAGAAACTAGCCCGATTACAACGGTATGTGTATTTTTTCCCTAGGCCATTCTGGTTAAGCGTTTGGAGCAGCAGAATTGCGAAAAATTTTTTGCCTTCTCAACCATTTCTTGGCTTCAAACTCCCATATCTCGCGAACGGATTGACCTAACCCAAAAATTCCTGTTGCATCTGAAAGTAGAAACTCGTCCGATTACAACGGTATGTGTATTTTTTCCCTAGGCCATTCTGGTTAAGCGTGTGGAGCAGCAGAATTGCGAAAAATTTTTTGCCTTCTCAACCATTTCTTGGCTTCAAACTCCCATATTTCGCGAACGGATTGACCTAACCCAAAAATTCCTGTTGCGTCTGAAAGTAGAAACTCGCCCGATTATAACGGTATGTGTATTTTTTCCCTAGGCCATTCTAGTTAAGCGTTTGGAGCAGCAGTAGTGCGAACAGTTTGTTGTCTTCTTTACCATTTCTTAGCTTCAAACTCCCATATCTCGCGAACGGATTGACCTAACCCAAAAATTCCTGTTGCATCTCAAAGAAGAAACTCGCCCGATTACAACGGTATGTGTATTTTTTCCCTAGGCCATTCTGGTTAAGCGTTTGAAGCAGCAGAATAGCGAAAAATTTTTTGCCTTCTCAACCATTTCTTGGCTTCAAACTGCCATATCTAGCGAACGGATGGACCTAACCCAAAAATTCCTATTGCATCTAAAAGTATAAACTCGCCCGACTACAGCGGTATGTATATTTTTTCCCTAGGGCATTCTGGTTAAGCGTTTGGATCAGCAGAATTACCAAAAATTGTATGCCTTCTCAACAATTTCTTGGCTTCAAACTCCCATATCTCGCGAACGGATAGACCTAACCCAAAAATTCCTGTTGCGTGTGAAAGTAGAAACTCGCCCGATTACAACGGTATGTGTATTTTCTCCCTAGCCCATTCTGGTTAAGAGTTTGGAGCAGCAGAATAGCGAAAAATTGTTTGCATTCTCAACAATTTCTTGGCTTCAAACTCCCATATCTCGCGAACGGATTGACCTAACCCAAAAATTCCTGTTGCGTCTGAAAGTAGAAACTCGCCCGATTACAACGGTATGTGTATTTTTTCCCTAGGCCATTCTGGTTAAGCGTTTGGAGCAGCAGAAGTGCGAAAAATTTGTTGTCTTCTTTACCATTTCTTAGCTTCAAACTCCCATATCTCGCGAACGGATTGACCTAACCCAAAAATTCTTGTTGCATCTGAAAGAAGAAACTCGCCCGATTACAACGGTATGTGTATTTTTTCCCTAGGCCATTCTGGTTAAGCGTTTGGAGCAGCAGAATAGCGAAAAATTGTTTGCCTTCTCAACCATTTCTTGGCTTCAAACTCCCATATCTCGCGAACGGATATACCTAACCCAAAAATTCCTGTTGCGTCTGAAAGTAGAATCTCGCCCGATTACAACGGTATGTGTATTTTTTCCCTAGGCCATTCTGGTTAAGCGTTTGGAGCAGCAGAAGTGCGAAAAATTTGTTGTCTCCTTAACCATTTCTCAGCTTCAAACTCCCATATCTCGCGAACGGATTGACCTAACCCAAAAATTCCTATTGCATCTGAAAGTAGAAACTCGCCCGATTACAACGGTATATGTATTTTTTCCCTAGGCCATTCTGATCAAGCGTTTGGAGCAGCAGCATTGCGAAAAATTTTTTGCCTTCTCAACCATTTCTTGGCTTCAAACTCCCATATCTCGCGAACGGATTGACCAAACCCAGAAGTTCCTGCTGCGTCTGAAAGTAGAAACTCACCCGATTACAACGATATGCGTATTTTTTCCCTAGACCATTCTGGTTAAGCGTTTAGAGCAGCAGAATTGCGAAAAATGTTTTGCCTTCTCAACCATTTCTTGGCTTCAAACTCCCATATCTCGCGAACGGATTGACCTAACCCAAAAATTCCTATTGCATCTGAAAGTAGAAACTCGCCCGATTACAGCGGTATGTGTATTTTTTCCCTAGGCAATTCTGGTTAAGCGTTTGGAGCAGCAGAATTGCGAAAAATTTTTTGCCTTCTCAACCATTTCTTGGCTTCAAACTCCCATATCTCGCGAACGGATTGACCTAACCCAGAAATTCCTGTTGCGTGTCAAAGTAGAAACTCGCCCGATTACAACGGTATGTGTATTTTTTCCCTAGCCCATTCTGGTTAAGCGTTTGGAGCAGCAGAAGTGCGAAAAATTTGTTGTCTTCTTAACCATTTCTTAGCTTCAAACTCCCATATCTCGCGAACGGATTGACCTAACCCAAAAATTCCTACTACATCTGAAAGTAGAAACTCGCCCGATTACAACGGTATGTGTATTTTTTCCCTAGGCCATTCTGGTTAAGCGTTTGGAGCAGCAGAATTGCGAAAAATTTTTTGCCTTCTCAACCATTTCTTCGCTTCAAACTCCCATATCTCGCGAACGGATACACCTAACCCAAAAATTCCTGTTGCGTGTGAAAGTAGAAACTCGCCCGATTACAACGGTATGTGTATTTTTTCCCTAGGCCATTCTGGTTAAGCTTTTGGAGCAGCAGAATTGCGAAAAATTTTTTGCCTTCTCAACCATTTCTTGGCTTCAAACTGCCATATCTCGCGAACGGATGGACCTAACCCAAAAATTCCTATTGCATCTGAAAGTATAAACTCGCTTGACTACAGCGGTATGTGTATTTTTTCCCTAGGGCATTCTGGTTAAGCGTTTGGATCAGCAGAATTGCGAAAAATTGTATGCCTTCTCAACCATTTCTTGGCTTCAAACTCCCATATCTCGCGAACGGATAGACCTAATCCAAAAATTCCTGTTGCCTGTGAAAGTAGAAACTCTCCCGATTACAACGGTATGTGTATTTTTTCCTAGCCCATTCTGGTTAAGCGTTTGGCGCAGCAGAATTGCGAAAAATTTGTGGTCTTCTCAACCATTTCTTAGCTTCAAAGTCCCATATCTCGCGAACGGATTGACCATACCCAAAAATTCCTGCTGCGTCTGAAAGTAGAAACTCGCCCGATTACAACGATATGCGTATTTTTTCCCTAGGCCATTCTGGTTAAGCGTTTGGAGCAGCAGAATTGCGAAAAATGTTTTGCCTTCTCAACCATTTCTTGGCTTCAAACTACCATATCTCGCGAACGGATTGACCAAACCCAAAAATTCCTATTGCATCTGAAAGTAGAAACTAGCCCGATTACAAAGGTATGTGTATTTTTTCCCTAGGGCATTCTGGTTAAGCGTTTGGATCAGCAGAATTGCGAAAAATTGTATGCCTTCTCAACCATTTCTTTGGCTTCAAACTCCCATATCTCGCGAACGGATAGACCTAACCCAAAAATTCCTGTTGCGTGTGAAGTAGAAACTCTCCCGATTACAACGGTATGTGTATTTATTTTCCCTAGCCCATTCTGGTTAAGCGTTGGCGCATCCAGAATTGCGAAAAATTTGTTGTCTTCTCAAGCATTTCTTAGCTTCAAAGTCCCATTCTCGCGAACGGATTGACACAAACCCAAAATTTCCTGCTGCGTCTGAATGTAGAAGCTCGCCCGATTACAAGGATATGCGTATTTTTTCTTAGCCATTCTGGTTAAGCGTTTGGAGCAGCAGATTGCGAAAAATGTTTGCCTTCTCAACCATTTCTTGGCTTCAAACTCCCATATCTCGCGAACGGACTGACCCAACCAAAAATTCCTACTGCATCTGAAAGTAGAAACTCGCCCGATTACAGCGTATGTGTATTTTTTCCTGCGCAATTCTGGTAAGCGTTTGGACCAGCAGAATTGCGAAAAATTTTTTGCCTTCTCAACCATTTCTTGGCTTCAAACTCCCATATCTCGCGAATGGACTGACCAAACCCAAAAATTCCTATTGCGTCTGAAGTAGAAACTCGCCCGATACAGCGGTATGTGTATTTTTTCCCTAGGCATTCTGGTTAAGCGTTTGGAGCAGCAGAATTGGCGAAAAATTTTTTGCCTTCTCAAGACCATTTCTTGGCTTCAACTCCCATATCTCGCGAACGGATTGACCTAACCAAAAAATTCCTGTTGCACTCTGAAAGTAGAAACTCGCCCGATTACAACGGTACTGTGTATTTTTTCCTAGGCAATTCTGGTTAAGCGTTTGAGCAGCAGAATTCGCGAAAATTTTTTGCCTCTCAACCATTTCTTGGCTTCAAACTCCCATATCTCGCGAACGCATTTGACCAAACCCAGAGTTCCTGCTGCGTCTGACAGTAGAAACTCACCCGATTACAACGATATGCGTATTTTTTCCTAGGCCATTCTGGTTAAGCGTTTGGAGCAGCAGAATTGCGAAAAATGTTTTGCCTTCTCAACCATTTCTTGGCTTCAGAACTCCCATATCTCGCGAACGGATTGACCTAACCAAAATTTCTATTGCATCTGAAAGTAGAAACTCGCCCGATTACAGCGGTATGTGTATGTTTTCCCCTAGGCAATTCTGGTTAAGCGTTTGGAGCAGCAGAATTGCGAAAAAATTTTTGGCTTCTCAACCATTTCTTGGCTTCAAACTCCCATATCTCGCGAACGGATTGACTTAACCGAAAAATTCCTGTTGCATCTGAAAGTAGAAACTAGCCCGACTACAACGGTTTGTGTATTTTTTTCCCTAGGCCATTCTGTTAAGCGTTTGGAGCAGCTAGAATTGCTAAAAATTTTTTGCCTTCTCACATTTCTTGGCTTCAAACTCCCATATCTCGCGAACGGATTGACCAAACCCAGAAGTTCCTGCTGCGTCTGAAAGTAGAAACTCACCCGATTACAACGATATGCGTATTTTTTCCCCAGGCCATTCTGTAAAGCGTTTGGAGCAGCAGAATTGCGAAAAAGTTTTGCCTCTCAACCATTTCTTGGCTTCAAACTCCATATCTCGCGAACGGATTGACCTAACCCCAAAAATTCCTATTGCTTCTGAAAGTAGAAACTCGCCCGATTACAGCGGTATGTGTATTTTTTCCCTAGGCAATTCTGGTTAAGCGTTTGGAGCAGCAGAATGCGAAAAATTTTTTGCCTTCTCAACCATTTCTTGGCTTCAAACTCCCATATCTCGCGAACGGATTGACCTAACCCAAAAATTCCTGTTGCATCTGAAAGTAGAAACTCGTCCGATTACAACCGGCCTGTGTATTTTTTCCCTAGACCATTCTGGTTAAGCGTGTGGAGCAGCAGAATTGCGGAAAATTTTTTGCCTTCTCAACCATTTCTGGCTTCAAACTCCCATATTTCGCGAACGGATTGACCTAACCAAAAATTCCTGTTGCGTCTGAAAGTAGAAACTCGCCCGATTACAACGGTATGTGTATTTTTTCCTAGGCCATTCTAGTTAAGCGTTTGGAGCAAGCAGTAGTGCGAACAGTTTGTTGTCTTCTTTACCATTTCTTAGCTTCAAACTCCCATATCTCGCGAACGGATTGACCTAACCCAAAATTCCTGTTGCATCTCAAAGAAGAAACCTCGCCCGATTACAACGGTATGTGTATTTTTTCTCTAGGCATTCTGGTTAAGCGTTTGAAGCAGCAGATTAGCGAACAATTTTTTGCCTTCTCAACCATATTCCTTGGCTTCAACTCCCATATCTCGCGAACGGATTGACCTAACCCAAAAATTCCTGTTGCATCTGAAGAAGAAACTCGCCCGATTACAACGGTATGTGTATTTTTTCCCTAGGCCATTCTGGTCAAGCGTTGAAGCAGCAGAATAGCGAACAATTTTTGCCTTCTCAACCATTTCTTGGCTTCAAACTCCCATATCTAGCGAACGGATTGACCTAACCAAAAATTCCTGTTGCATCTGAAAGTAGAAAACTCGCCCGTTTACAACGGTATATGTATTTTTTCCTAGGCCATTCTGATTAAGCGTTTGGAGCAGCAGCATTGCGAAAAATTTTTGCCTTCTCAACCATTTCTTGGCTTCAAACTCCCCATATCTCGCGAACGGATTGACCAAACCCAGAAGTTCCTGCTGCGTCTTGAAAGTAGAATCTCACCCGATTACAACGATATGCGTATTTTTTCCCTAGGCCATTCTGGTTAAAGCGTTTGGAGCAGAAGATTGCGAAAAATGTTTTTGCCTTCTCAACCATTTCTTGGCTTCAAACTCCATTATCTCGCGAACGGATTGACCTAACCCAAAAATTCCTATTGCATCGTGAAAGTAGAAAACTCGCCCGATTACAGCGGTATGTGTATTTTTTCCCTAGGCAATTCTGGTTAGCCGTTTGGAGCAGCAGAATGCGAAAAATTTTTTGCCTTCTCAACCATTTCTTGGCTTCAAACTGCCATATCTAGCGAACGGATTGACCTAACCCAAAAATTCCTGTTGCATCTGAAAGTAGAACTCGCCCGATTACAACGGTATGTGTATTTTTTCCCTAGGCAATCTGGTTAAGCGTTTGGAGCAGAATTGCGAAAAATTTTTTGCCCTTCTCAACCATTTCTTGGCTTCAAACTCCCATATCTCGCGAACGGATTTGACCTAACCCAAAATTCCTGTTGCATCTGAAAGTAGAAACTAGTCCGATTACAACGGTATGTGTATTTTTTCCCTAGGCCATTCTGGTTAAGCGTGTGGAGCAGCAGAATTGCGAAAAATTTTTGCCTTCTCAACCATTTCTTGGCTTCAAGCTCCATATTTCCGCGAACGGATTGACCACTACCCAAAAATTCTGTTGCATCTCAAAGAAGATACTCGCCGATTACAACGGTATGTGTATTTCTCCCTAGCCATTCTGGTTAAGAGTTTGGAGCAGAGCAGAATAGCGAAAAATTGTTTGCATTCTCAACAATTTATTGGCTTCAAACTCCCATATCTCGCGAACGGATTGACCTAACCAATAATTCCTGTTGCGTCTGAAAGTAGAAACTCCGATTACAACGGTATGTGTATTTTTTCCCATAGGCCATTCTGGTTAAGCGTTTGGAGCAGCAGAATAGCGAAAATTTTTTGCCTTCTCAACCATTTCTTGCTTCAAACTCCCATATCTCGCGAACGGATCGACCTAACACAAAATTCCTGTTGCGTCTGAAAGTAGAATCTCGCCGATTACCAACGGTACTGTGTACTTTTTTCCCTAGGCCATTCTGGTTAAGCGTTTGGAGCAGCAGAAGTGCGAAAAATTTGTTGTCTCCTTAACCATTTCTCAGCTTCAAACTCCCATATCTCGCGAACGGATTGACCTAACCCAAAAATTCCTATTGCATCTGAAAGTAGAAACTCGCCCGATTACAACGGTATAATGTATTTTTTCCCTAGGCCATTCTGATTAAGCGTTTGAGCAGCAGCATTGCGAAAAATTTTTTTGCCTCTCTCAACCAATTTCTTGGCTTCCAAACTCCCATATCTCGCGAACGGATTGACCAACCCGAAGTTCCTGCTGCGTTCTGAAGTAGAAACTCACCCCGATTACAACGATATGCGTATTTTTTCCTAGGCCATTCTGGTTAAGCGTTTGGAGCAGCAGAATCAGCGAAAAATGTTTTGGCCTTCTCAACCATTTCTTGGCTTCAAACTCCCATATCTCGCGAACGGATTGACCTAACCCAAAAATTCCTATTTGCATCTGAAAGTAGAAACTCGCCCGATTACAGCGGTATGTGTATTTTTTCCCTAGGCAATTCTGGTTAAGCGTTTGGAGCAGCAGAATTGCGAAAAATTTTTTTGCCTTCTCAACCATATCTTGGCTTCAAACTCCCATATCTCGCGAACAGATTGACCTAACCAAAAATTCCTGTTGCATCTGAAAGTAGAAGCTCGCCCGATTACAACGGTATATGTATTTTTCCTAGGCCATTCTGGTTAAGCGTGTGGAGCAGCAGAATTGCGAAAAAATTTTTGCCTTCTCAACCATTTCTTGGCTTCTAACTCCAAATCTCGCGAACGGATTGACCTAACCCAAAAATCCTGTTGCGTCTGAAAGTAGAAACTCTCCCTATAACAACGGTATGTGTATTTTTTCCTAAGGCCATTCTAGTTAAGCGTTTGGAGCAGCAGTAGTGCGAACAGTTTGTTGTCTTCTTTTACCATTTCTTGGCTTCAACTCCCATATCTCGCGAAACGGATTGACCAAACCCAGAAGTTCCTGCTGCGTCTGAAATTAGAAACTCGCCCGATTACAACGGTATGTGTATTTTTTCCCTAGGCCATTCTGGTTAAGCGTTTGGGGCAGCAGAATAGCGAAAAATTGTTTGCCTCTCAACCATTTCTTGGCTTCAAACTCCCATATCTCGCGAACGGATTGACTTAACACAAAAATTCCTGTTGCGTCTGAAAGTAGAATCTCGCCAGATTACAACGGTATGTGTATTTTTTCCCTAGGCCATTCCGGTTAAGCGTTTGGAGCAGCAGAAGTGCGAAAAATTTCCTGTCTCCTTAACCATTTCTCAGCTTCAAACTCCATATCTCGAGAACGGATTGACCTAACTCAAAAATTCCTATTGCATCTGAAAGTAGAAAACTCGCCCGATTACAACGGTATATGTATTTTTTCCCTAGGCCATTCTGATTAAGCGTTTGGAGCAGCAGCATTGCGAAAATTTTTTGCCTTCTCAACCATTTCTTGGCTTCAAACTCCCATATCTCGCGAACGGATTGACCAAACCCAGAAGTTCCTGCTGCGTATGAAAGTAGAATCTCACCCGATTACAACGATATGCGTATTTTTTTCCCTAGGCAATTCTGGTTAAGCGTTTGGAGCAGCAGAATTGCGAAAAATTTTTTGCCTTCTCAAACATTTCTTGGCTTCAAACTCCCATATCTCGCGAACGGATTGACCTAACCCAAAAATTCCTGTTGCCTCTGAAAGTAGAAAACTAGTCCGATTACAACGGTATGTGTATTTTTTTCCCTAGGCCATTATGTTAAGCGTGTGGAGCAGCAGAATTGCGAAAAATTTTTGCCTTCTCAACCATTTCTTGCTTCAAACTCCCATATTTCGCGAACGGATTGACCTAACCCAAATTCCTGTTGCGTCTGATAGTCAGAAACTCGCCCGATTACAACGGTATGTGTATTTTCATCCCTCGAGCCGTTTTCTAGTTAAGCGTTGGAGCAGCAGTAGTGCCGAACAGTTTGTTGTCTTCTTTACCATATTCTTAGCTCAAACTCCCATAGCTCGCGAAACGGATTGACCTAACCAAAAATCCTGTGCATCTCAAAGAAGAGAACTCGCCCCGTATACAACGGTGATGTGTATTTCTCTCCTAGCCCATTCCTGGTTAAGAAGTTTGGAGCAGCAGTATAGCGAAAAAGATGGTTTGCATTCTCAACAATTTTATTGGCTTCAAACTCCCATATCTCGCGATCGGATTGACCTAACCAATAATCCTGTGGCGTCTGAAAGTAGAAACTCGCCCGATTACAACGGTATGTGTATTTTTCCCTAGCCATTCTGGTTAAGGCGTTTGGAGCAAGCAGAATAGCGGAAGAAATTGTTTGCCTTCTCAACCATATCTTGGCTTCAAACTCCCCATACTCGCGAACGATCGACCTAACACAAAAATTCCTGTGCGTCTGAAAGTAGCAATCTCGCCGATTACAACGGTATGTGTATTTTTCCTAGAGCCATATCTGTATAAGCGTTTGAGCATCAGAAGTGCGAAAAAGATTTGTATTGTCTCCGTAACCATTTCTCAGCTTCAAACCTCCATAATCTCGCGAACGGATTGACCTAACCCAAAAATTCCTATTGCTATCTGAAGAGTAGAAACTCCGCCCGATTACCATCGGTGATATGTATTTTTTCCCTAGGCCCATTCTGATTAAGCGTTTGGGAGCAGCAGCATTGCGAGAACATTTTCTTGCCTTCTCAACCATTTCTTCGGCTCAGAACTCCACATATCTCGCCGCACGGCATTGACCAAACCCAGAAGTTCCTGCTAGTGTCGAAAGTAGAACTCAAGGCCGATTACAACGATATGGCGTATTGTTTTTCCCTAGGCCATGGCTGGTTAAGTCGGTTGGTAGCAGCAGAATTGCGAAAAATGTTTTGCCTTCTCACCATTCTTGGCTTCAACTCCCAGATCTCGCGAACGATTGACCTACCCAAAAATTCCTATTGCATCTGAAAGTAGAAACTCGCCCGATTACAGCGTATGTGTATTTTTCCTAGGCAATTCTGGTAAGCGTTTGGAGCAGCAGAATTGCGATAAATTTTTTGCCTTTCTCAACCATTCTTGGATCAAACTCACATATCTCGCGGAACGGATTGACCTAACCCAAAAAATTTCCTGTTGCATCTGTAGAGTAGAACTCGCCGATACAACGGTATAGTGTAATTTTTCCCTAGGCAATTCTGGTAGCGTTTGAAGCAGCAGGAATTGACCGAAAAATTTTTTTGCCTTCTCAACCATGTTTTTGGCTTCAACTCCCATATCTCGCGAACGGATTGACCTATACCCAAAAATTCCCTATTAGCATCTGAAGTGAGAAGCTCGCCCGATTACATCGGTACTCGTGAGTATTTTTTCCCTAGGCAATTCTGGTTGAAGCGTTCTGGCGCAGCAGAATTCGCGAAAATATTTCTCTTTGCGCTCTCTCAAAGCCATTTCTTGGCTTCAAACTCCCATATCTCCGGAACAGATCTGAGCCTAACCAAAAATTCCTGTTGCATGCTGAAAAGGTAGAAATCCAGCCCGATTACAACGGTATATGTATTTTTCCCTAGGCCCCCCCAATTTGGTTCCCCCCTTAAGCGTGTGGAGCAGCAGAATTGCGAAAATATTTTTGCCTTCTCACACCATTTCTTGGCTTCAACTGCCATACATCTCTCGAACGACTGGACCTACACCCAAAAATTCCTATTGCATCTGAAAGTATAAACTCGCTTGTCTACAGCGGTATGTGTATTTTTTCCCTAGGGCATTCTGGTTAGAGCGTTTGGATCAGTACCAGAATTGCGAAAAAAATTGTATGCCTTCTCACCATTCATCTTGGCTTCAACTCCCCATATCTCGCGCACGGATAGACATAACCCCCCAAAACAAATTCCTGTTGCGTGTGAAAGTAGAAATTCGCCCGATTACAACGATATGCGTATTCTTTTCACTAGGGCCATCTGGTTAAGCGTTTGGAGCAGCAAGAATTGCGAAAATGGTTTTGCCTATTCTCAATCATTTCGTTGGCTTCAAACTCCCATATCTCGCGAACGGAATTGACGCAAACCCAAAAATTCCTATTGCATCTGAAAGTAGAAACTAGGGCACGATTACAACGGGTATGTGTATTTTTTCCCTAGGGCATTCTGGTTAGCGTTGGGTGGATCAGCAGGAAATGCGAAAAAAATTGTAGCCTTCTCAACTCATTTCTTGGATTCAAACTCCCATATCTCGCGAACGGATAGACCTAACCCAAAATTCCTGTTGCGGGTGAAAAGTAGATACTCCTCTCCGATTACAACGGTATGTGTATTTTTTCCCTAGCCCATTCTGGTTAAGCGTTTGGAAGGCACGGCAGGGGAAGAATTGCGGAAAATTTGTTGTCTTCTCACACCATTCTTCAGCTCAAAGTCCATATCTCGCGAACGCATTGACCAAACCAAAATTCCTGCTGCGTCTGAAAGTAGAAAACTCGCCCGATTACAAGGATTGCGTATTTTTTCCCCTAGGGCCATCTGGTTAAGCGGTTTGGAGCAGCAGATAGCGAAGAATGTTTGCCTTCTCACCATTTTCTGCTTCAAACTCCCATATATCGCGAACGGACTGACCCAACCCAAAAATTCCTATTGCATCTGAAAGTAGTAACTCGCCGATTACAACGGTATGTGTATTGTTTCCCTAGGCCATTCTGGTTAGCGTTTGGAGCCGCAGTAGTGCGAAAAATTTGTGTCTTCTCTCATACCATTTCTTGGCTTCAAACTCCATATTCGCGCGAACGGATTGACTAACCCAAAAATTCCTATTGCCATCTGAAAGTAGAAACTCGCCCGATTACAGCAGTATGTGTATTTTTCCCTGCGCAATCCTGGTTTAGCGTTTGGAGCAGACAGATTGCGAAAAATTTTGCCTCTTCTCACCATTTCTTGGCTTCAAACATCCCATATCTCGCGAAGGATTGACCTATACTCAAGAAATTTCCTGTTGGCATCTGAAGTAGAAAACTCGCCCAGATTACAGACGTATGTGTATTTTTTCCTAGGCCATTCTGGTTAAGCCGTTTGGAGCAGCAGAATTGCGAAAAATTTTTTGCTTCTAAACCATTTTCTTGCTTCAAACTCCATATCTCGCGAACGGATTGACCAAACCCAGAAGTTCCTGCTGCGTCTGAAATAGAAAACTCGCCCGATTACTACGAATGCGTATTTTGTCCCTAGTCCATTCTGGTTAAAGCGTTTGGAGCAGCAGAATTTGCGAAAAAAAATTGTATGCCCTCTCAACCCATTTCTTGATTCAAACTCCATTATCTCGCGAACTCGGATGACTAACCCAAAAATTCCTGACTGGCGGTGAAAAGTAAGAACTCTCCCGATCTACAACGGTATGTGTATTTATTCCCTAGCCATTCTGGTTAAGCGATTGGCGCAGCAGAATGCGAAAAATTGTTGTCTTCTCAACCAATTTCTTAGCTTAAGAAAGTCCATGATCCTCGCGACGGATTGACCAAACCAAAAATTCCTGCTGCGTCTGAAAGTAGAAACTCGCCGATTACAAGGATATGCGTATTTTTTCCATAGGCCATTCTGGTTAAGCGTTTGGAGCAGCAGAATTGCGAAGAATGTTTGCCTTCTCAACCATTTCTTGCTTCAAACTCCAATATCTCGCGAACGGACTGACCGCAACCCAAGAATTCCTATTGCATCTGAAAGTAGAACTCGCCCGATTACAGCAGAATGTGTATTTTTTCCCTGCGCAATTCTGTTAAGCGTTTGAGCAGCCGAATTGCGAAAAATTTTTTTTGCCTCTCAACCATTCTTGGCTTCAAACTCCCTATTTCGCGACGGACTGACCAAACCCAAAAATTCCCTATTGCGTCTGAAAGTAGAAACTCGCCCGATTACAGCTGTTGTGTATTTTTTCCCTAGGCAATTCTTCTGGTTAAGTCGTTTTGGAGCAGCAGAATTGGAATTGCGGGGGGGGGGAAAAAAAAAAAAAAAAAAAAAAAAATTTTTTGCCTTCCTGT